>NC_064814.1:49940067-50026814 GCF_023721935.1 Panthera uncia
CTTCTCCTCCTTCTCCTCCTTCTCCTTCTCCTTCTCCTCCTCCTCCTTCTTCTTCTTCTTCTTCTTCTTCTTCTTCTTCTTCTTCTTCCTTCTTCTTCTTCTTCTTCTTCTTCTTCTTCTTCTTCTTCTTCTTTTCTCCTCTTCCTCCTCCTCCTCCTCCTCCTCCTCCTCCTCCTGCTCCTCCTCCTCCTCCTCCGTCTTCTTCCTATTATTATTAGAGAGAGAAAAAGAAAGAGTTTGGATGGGGGAGAGGGGCAGAGAGAGAGAGAGAGAGAGAGAGAAAATGATAGAATCCCAAGTAGGCTCCATGCTCGGTGTGAAGCCTGATGCGAGACTCGATCCCATGACCCCAGGATCATAACCTGAGCCGAAATCAAGAGTCAGATGCTCAACCAACTGAACCAGCCAGGCACCCCCGATCAGGGAATTTTGAAGAACAAGATTTAGTACTCGGAGGTCATGGAGGACACAGACTGCTGCCTCAAGGTCACATGGTGACACCATGAGGTGGCCGGCAGAGAGAGAGGAGGGGAGAAACTGCAGACCTGGGGTCTACCTTTATCGGGGTCAAGGGTGGTGTCTAGGGTGTCATGGGCGGTTCACTCCTTACTGGCTTATTTAAAGCATGAGAACAGGAATTTGAGCTCGGGAAGAAGTGAGGTCACTCAAGGGGCAGTTATTTCGGTTCTTCCAGGGATTTCTGAAAGGGGGAGCTTCCTGAGTGAGGGTGGCCCGATTCCTTATCTGGTTGTTTTGCTTGAAGCCGTGCCACACAGCTGGCAATGTTTATTCCAGGCGGATGTCTTTTGAAATGGATGCTTCAGGGGCGCCCGGGTGGTTCAGTCGGTTAAGCTGCCAACTCTTGATTTCGGCTCAGGTCATGATCTCATGGCTCATGAGTTTGAGCTCTGCGTTGGGCTCTGTGCTGTAACTGTGGAGCCTGCTTGAGATTCTCTGTCTCCCTCTCTCTCTGTTCCTCCCCTGCTCACTCTCTCTCCCTTAAAAATAAATAAATGAACATAAAAAAATAAATGGATGCTTCAGGGATGACAGACTTATTGTCAGGCACGTACGTAACAGCTGCTGTTCTCCACGGGCTCTTTCCAGTCTGTGCTTGAGTTTGGAGAAGACCTTCCCATCTGCCTTCTTTTAAAAAAAAAATTTGTTTTTAATGTTTATTTATTTTTGAGATAGAGAGAGACAGAGCATGAATGGGGGAGGGTCAGAGAGAGGGAGACACAGAATCCGAAACAGGCTCCAGGCTCTGAGCTGTCAGCCCAGAGCCCGACGCGGGGCTCGAACTCACGGACCATGAGATCATGACCTGAACCAAAGTCGGCCACCCAACGGACTGAGCCACCCAGGCGCCCCCCCCCCCCGTCTGCCTTCTTACTTAGCCCCAATTACCAGCTCATTTGTTTCCAGTTCCATTCAGCTGCTCCGATGTGGAGGAAGCCAATAGATGATGGGGCAGTTGGCATAAAAATGACAATGTAGAGACAGGCTCTACCCAGCTCCCCACCCCTAGTTAATTTAAGATGGCCCTTGCTTCCTTTCCCCTCCTCCTTCCTCCCTTCACCATCAGATCAAAGATTCAGCCGCCACTAGGCATTCCTGTGGGCTGCGTACCTGAGTCTTGGCCAAGCAGGGTCTCTGTCCAAGCAGAGGTCCTGTTACCTGGTGTCATCATTTCTCCCCATCTCCCTCCAAACCTAAGGCTTCCACATGCCATGGGCCAAGGGCGTCATCCTTTTGGAGTCCTTTCCTTACCAGTCCCCCCCTTATTCTCCTCCTCCCCTCCCCCCATCTTCCCTGCCAGGGGACTGAGTGCTGAGGCACCTGTTTTGGCTCCCCGTGGATGCCCAGGGAGCATCCTTACTCTCGCTCTCAGGAGGAGAAACAGAAGAGAGCACCTGGAGGGGTTGGTCAGATTGCTCTCAGATGGGATCGGCGTGGGTGGGGACAATGGGGGAGACTCAGGCAGGCAGAGAACGAGCTCTGGGCTGTGGAGTGAGGTCAAGGGAATAGGAGCAAAGGAAAGTGTGTCCAAGACCGCTAGATGAAGTTTAGTAAGGTGATCATGTTTGTGCAATGAGATGAAATGGGACAGCATCAGAGGGGGCTGTCAGCACCGGTGCTAAGGAACGATTTGCACTTGGATTGAGGTTAGAAACACGATATTGACTGAAGGCATTTTATAAAGGCTGTTCCTCCTCTGGAAGGATAGAGGGCACGTGCAGACACACACAAATACCGTCATGCAAACCCTTCCTGTTCATCACAGGGGCTTTGGTCTGTATTTTATTCGGACGTGACATTCCGTTCTACACACGTATGCTCATCCTGCTGTGCTCAGGTGCCTAACCCCCTAAACATTTTGTGCTTGGAGGAGACACCACAAGCTTAGATGGATGTGCTCTTGGTTCTGACGGGCTCAGCGGGCGGTTTAACCCGACGTAATGAAATCCTGAGAAAGCGAATTCACGCTACTGACTTGTACAAAGAAGCCAACCTAGTAGTTTGCCACCAGAAATGTAATTCTCAAGTATGCATGCATTGCCCTGGTAGGAAAATCAGTTTCAGAAACTTGAACAGTAACCCCAGACTGTCAGAGCTGGGGGCTTGGGGGGGGGGGCGGGGGCGGGTCTCAGAGATCATCAAATGTAAGAGAGATGATGGTGCATAAGTACCTGCACCCTGAACAGTAAATCCTTTTTTTTTTTTTTCCAGGAACCTAGGATTCATATGAGAATAAAAGGCTGCCTTTTTAATTTTTTTTATTTTTTATTAACAAAATTATTTTAATGTTTATTTATGTCTGAGAGGGAGAGAGACAGAATGCGGGCGGGGAAGGGGCAGAGAGAGAGGGAGACACAGAATGTGAAGCAGGCTCCAGGAGGCTCTGAGCTGTCAGCACAGAGCCCGACACGGGGCTCGAACCCACGAACCGCGAAATCACGACTTGACCTGAAGTCAGATACTTAACCGACTGAGACACCCAGGGGCCCCAAGGCTGCTTAAAAAAAATTTTTTTTTAAATGTTTATTCATTTTTGAGATAGAGAAAGAGACAGAGCACGAGCAGGGAAGGGGCAGAGAGAGAGGGAGACACAGAATCTGAAGCAGGCTCCGGGCTCTGAGCTGTCAGCACAGAGCCCGACGCGGGGCTGGAACCCACGAACCGCGAGATCACGACCTGAGCCAAAGTCAGACGCTTAACCGACTGAGCCACCCAGGCGCCCCAGAGGCCGCCTTTTGTTATAGAAAATTGCTCCCCAGGTGGCGGGTTGCTTGGCTTTACGGTTCTGTGTGTGGAGCTTCGATAAAGTCGAAGCCTTGCTAACGTCTTCTTCACCGCCCCCTCCCTCACCAGGTGTCAGTGTCGGAGGTGAAGGCGGTGGCCGAGGAGCAGTTTGGGGGGCTGCTTGCTGCCGTGAGGAAGGCCCAGACCGACGTGATGCTCTTCTTGGAGGAGAAGGAGCAAGCAGCGCTGAGCCAGGCCAGCGGCATCCGGACGCATCTGGAGCACAGGAGCGCACAGATGGAGAGGAGGAGGCAGGAGCTGGAGAGCATCGCCTCCATCAGTAACACCGTCCTCTTCCTGGAGGTGCGGGCGGGGGCGGGGCCCGAGGCGCCCATCCCTGGTGCCAGGGAGCACCCTCGCTCTGCTGGGTCTGTGCCAGATGTGGGGAATGCGGGACCAGAACTGCTCTTTTTAAAACTTATTTCTTTATTTTGAGAGCGAGAGAGAGGAGAGAGAGCAGGAGGGGCAGAGAGGAGGAGAGAGAGAATCCCAAGCAGTTTCCGTGCTGGAGGCGCGGAGCCTGACGCGGGGCTGGAGCTCCCGAAGCGCGAGATCGTGACCTGAGCCTAAACCAAGGGTCTGGTGCTCGACCGACCGAGACACCCGGGAGCCCCTAGAACTTCTCTCCGATAAATGGGGTGCACGGGGCGCTGTGGGACCGGAGAGAAGTAGGTGTTAGCAGAGAACAGGAATACAGGAGCGGAAAGGAAGACTCCCCAGAGTAGGAGACTGGAACTGGGTCATGGAAGAGAAGTCATGTCCAAAGGGACAGAACAGCCTGTGGCCAGGCAGGGAGGTTTGAGAAAGCACCACCGGGCGCCCGGGTGGCTCAGTCGGTTGAGCGACCGACTTGGGCTCAGGTCACGATCTCACGGTTCATGGGTTCAGGCCCCGCGTCGGGCTCTGTGCCGACAGCTCGGAGCCTGAAGCCTGCCTCTGATTCTGTGTCTTCCTCGCTCTCTACCCCTCCCCCGCTCATGCTCTGTCTCTCTCTCTCTCTCTGTCTCAGAAATAAATAAACATTAAAAAAAGTTAAAAAAATAAAAAAGAAAGCACCACTGATGTGGGGAATTAGGTGCTTTCACAAGGAGGGGCCTGGGCTGCTGGGCACATAGTGATAGAAACGAGGCTCACGGGGCCAGGCAGGCATCTGACTGCGAGAGAACTTTGTTCTTCTACGTGAAGTCACCAACACCACCAGTGGAGAATTTCAGATGAGAGAGGAGTGAGCTGGTATCAGTATGCCCGGCAGGGGTGAGGCTGGGGACCTCTTGCCTTTCAGAGAGGGGCTGCGTGTGCTGGTTGATTGAGGAAAGCCGGGCAGGCAGAGGAGACGAGACTTTCATCACGGGGCCACGCAGTATTCGCTAAGCCACATGCCATTAGGGCCAGACCTGAGGACATGTCATCTTGCAGGGACTGGGTGTAAATTCCATCCTCCCAGATCTGTTACTAGATAGGCGGGCAGTGTATAACCAAGTCAGTTAACTTTTCTGGGTCTCAAATTCCTCATTTACCAGATAATCAGCTCAGAGTCAATAACTTTCGAGGCTCCTTCTAGTCTAATATCCCTAAAAATAACTGAAAAAAAAATTTTTTTGATTTGTTTTTCTTCAGTAAACGCTATGGCCAATGTGGGGCTCGAACTCACCACCCCGAGATCAAGAGTCAAATGCTCTACCCACAGAGCCAGCCAGGGGCCCCCAAATAATTTTTCTTTAAAATTTTTTAATGTTTATTTATTTTTGAGAGAGAGAGAGAGAGAGCATAAGAAGGGGAGGGACAGAGAGAGAGACAGAATCTGAAGCAGGTTCCAGGCTCTGAGCTGTCAAGCACAGAGCCAGATGCGGGGCTCGAACTCACGGACCGCGAGATCATAACCTGAGCCGAAGTCAGATGCTCAACTGACTGAGCCACCCAGGCGCCCCACTGATTGCACTTTTGAAAAATATTCCCCTCCAGTTACGACAAATATAAATGTTTGTTGTGGGAAAAAAAAAAAAACTCTTGGAAAATATGAAAGGAAACAATCACCCAGGCTCCCACCACCCAAAGACAACCATAGTTAACCCTTTAGTGAGAAAGAAAAGCAGGTAGAGAAAGACAAAAATACTAACAGAATGTCTGTCAGTTCCTTTGCTTTCCAATATCAAAACAAAGAAAATAGGAATGAATGTTTGGCTTCTCACGTCACGAGTTTCCCCAGAGAGGAAATAATTTTTCTTTTTTCTTTCCTCCTTGTAGGACTTTAACTTAAAAACTTTAAGATGCATGAAATATATTTGCGTGTAAGTTATTTATGTAGAAAGGCAACTTCTTCTTCTCCAAATTGTGACCCGTTTGAAACGACGGCATGTGTTGAATAACCCATTTTTGCCCCCATTGATTTAAAATACCACTTTTCTCATGTATGGTGCTAAACTCCACATACAGTGTTAAAATGTGTAACTTGTAAAAAAAAATTTTTTTTTTAAGTTATTTATTTTGAGAGAGAGAGAGCACAAGCAGGGGAGGGGCAGAGGGAGGGAGAGACAGAGTCCCAAGCAGGCTCCAGGCTGTCAGCACAGAGCCCGATGCGGGGCTCAAACTCATGAACTGTGAGATCACGACCTGAGCTGAAGTCAGATGCTTAACTGACTGAGCCCCCCAGGCGCCCCTATTCTTTTTTTTTTAAAAGGTTTTATTTAAAAAAAATTTTTTTTAACGTTTATTTATTTTTGAGACAGAGAGAGACAGAACATGAATGGGGGGAGGGTCAGAGAGAGAGGGAGACACAGAATCAGAAGCAGGCTCCAGGCTCTGAGCTGTCAGCACAGAGCCCGACGCGGGGCTCGAACTCACAGACCGCGAGATCACGACCTGAGCCGAAGTCGGACACTTAATCGACTGAGCCACCCAGGCGCCCCTGAAAGTTTTATTTCTAAGTAACCTCCACAGCCCGCATTGGGCTCTAAACCTACAACCCCGAGACCAAGAGTCTCATGCTCCACCAAGAGAGCCAGCCAGGCGCCCCGGTGTCTCTTGATTTTTAAAAGCCCACTTCCCCAGTTTAAAAAAGAAACACCTTCTGTGTTGTTAGGTCCTGAGCTAGATATGTTACATAGACTTGCTCTCTGAAGGGCGCCTTACCATCAACCCATTTTACAGATGCAGCCAGTGGTGTGATGAGAGCAGTGTAAGAAATGCAGAGATCAAGGCACGTCCTGCCATGTTTTCTTCACCTGCAGGAGTACTGCAAGTTTAAGAACACTGAGGACGGTCCCTTCCCGAGTGTTTACATAGGACTCAAGGATAAGCTCTCGGGCATCCGCAAGGTCATCACAGACTCCACTGGTCACTTAATCCAGTTGCTACAGAACTACAAGGTCCAGCTCCAGGATTTCTCCAAGGAAGGTGAGAAGCTGTCCGGGCCGTGGGCTGTGGCATGAGTGTTTCTCAGAGCGGTTGGTGGGGAAGGTGAGGGACAGCCAGGGGAGAGCGGGGGAAATCAGGGGGGATGTCTCATTTTCAAAGCCGTCCTTTGGCCGGGCCACGTCGCTAATGGACGCTTACTTTGATGATTTTATCTTGTGATTGAGGCCCAGAGACGTCGAGTTAGTTACATCGTGCAGTTGGCTTGCGTTTTTGAGGTTGTGAATGCCTGTACTTTTAGGTGGAATCCAAGCCAGTCTGGGATCTTTCTCCAGCGTATGATGCTTCACCCATGAGAGAAATGTGGCCCGTCGGGCAGAGTTCTCTCTGACATGACTGGAGTCCAGTCCTTCCCCCAGGGAGCCCGGGGAAGAGTGGCTGGGAAGTCCTGCTTCTTAGGTTCTCCTGACCACCTGGGCTGGTGTGCATTCATAACCTTCTGATTTTTCTAGAGGAATATGATATCAGAACTCAAGTGTCTGCCGTGGTCCAGCGCAAGCACTGGACCTCGAAACCCGAGCCCAGCACCCGGCACCAGTTCCTCCAGTGTAAGTTGTGAACAGCTTCCTCTTCCCCGCTCATCGACGTCAGCGTAATGCTCTGGTGAAGCACGAACCCCATCTGTCTCTTTTGTTCTTTTAAAAATTTTTAGGGGCGCCTGGGTGGCTCAGTCGGTTAAGCGTCCCACTTCAACTCAGGTCACGATCTCGCGGTCCGTGGGTTCGAGCCCCGCATCGGGCTCTGGGCTGATGGCTCCGAGCCTGGAGCCTGCTTCAGATTCTGTGTCTCCCTCTCTCTCTGCCCCTCCCCTGTCATGCTCTGTCTCTCTCTGTCTCAAAAATAAATAAAGGTTAAAAAAAATTTTTTTTTAATTTTTAAAGAATTTTTTAATGTTTATTTTTGAGAGGGAGAGCGAGAGCACGCACACAAGGGGGGGGGGAGGGGCAGAGAGCGAGGGAGACACAGCATCTGAAGCAGGCGCCAGGCTCCGAGCTGTCGGCACAGAGCCCGATGCGGGGCTCGAACCCATGAGGTCGTGACCTGAGCCGAAGTCAGACGCTTAACCGACGGAGCCCCCCAGGCGCCCCAAGAGCACCATCTCTCATTAAGTTTCAGGTTCTCGCAACCCCAGGTGTATCCCTAAGTGGGACATATAAACAATTTAATGAAAAAGTTATTTTTTTACTTTTCACGTTTGAGGCAATTTCAAATTTACAAAAACGTTGCAAAAATAGGACAAAGAATTCCCGTCTACCTTTCATCCAGCTTCTCCAAACGTTAACGCTTTGTATAATTACAGCGCGTTGACTGAAACCAGGAAGCGGACATTGGCACGCTGCTATAAGCTCATCTACAGAATTTATTCAAGTGTTTCACCAAGTGCTCCAACCAGTGTCCTTTTTCTGGCCCATAGTCTGATCCAGGATCACAAATGTTTCCATGCCTCCTTAGTCTCTCCCAGTCTGGGTCCAGTCCCTTAGTTTTTCTTTGTCTTTCATGACCTTGGCACTTTTGAAGATCCTGGTTAGTTACCAAATGACTCCCTTTTTTTTTAAAAAAAAAAAAAAGTTGATTTATTTATTTTTGAGAGAGAGATAGAGAACCAGAGCTAGTACAAACAGGGGAGGGGCAGAGAAAGAGAGGTAGAGAGAGAGAGAGAGAGAGAGAGAGAGAGAGAGAATCCCAAGCAGGGTCCAAGCTGTCAGCGCAGAGCCCGACGTGGGGCTCCATCCCCCGAAACCATGAGATCATGATCTGAGTGGAAATCAGGAGTCGGGTGCTTAACCGACTGAACCACCCAGGCGTCCCTGGAATTTAAATAGACTTGAATATGGTAATTCACTTGGAAAATATAAGAGCCCAAGATAGAGTCCCATGTGACATGTGGAGTTTATAGACTAGAAGGAAGACGGGCACGAAACAAACACACAAATAAATGGATTATACACATTTTGTTGAGCATCATGAAGTTTAAACCGCCAGAGTGCTCTGAGAGAAAGTGATGGGGAGTCATCTGCCCCAGATTATGGTCACAGAGGGCCTCTTTGAGGACATGCACCATTAGCTACCATTTGAAAGGATCGGTAGGAATGACCTAGGCTCAGGGTCGGCGATGATCATGTCGCGGATGGAAATGGTCTGTGCTAAAGGGCTCAGTGTTGCGTGCTTCTGAGGTCAGGGTGGCTGGAGTGTGGCAGTCAAGGGGCAGAGGGCAGGAGATGCGGCTGGAGACACAGGCCAGGGCCAGTCATGCGTGGCTGTGCAGGCAGGGGTGAGGGGGTCACTGCTTTATTCTGTGGGCAGAGGGCCCCATCAAAGGTCTTTAAGCTGGGGTGACATGATTTACCTTAGCCTGTACCCTGAAACATACCCTGTAGCTCTGTTGTGGAGAAGGGCCGGAAGGGGGTCACGGCCGAGGGGCCGGCAAAGAGCCTGTTCTGGACTAGATCGGGGGTGAAGCGGCGGGCTGGACAGAAGTGGGATCTACAGGGCTTGATGCTGCCTGTGGGTGGGGGCGGGTGGAGAGGAGGGAGGAGCCAGGTGGGGGGTGAGGATGGGGGCAGAGACATTTCAAAAATAACTTGAGCGTGACTTGAGCAACTGGGCGCCTGGAGGTGCCATTATTATCTTTAGTCTCCGGGGTTGGCGAGAGGATGTGTTTGAGGGAATGTTTGAGCAATCACCAGGCTAAATATTGGTCAATTAAAAAAAAAAAAATGAAAAGGGGCACCTGGGTGGCTCAGTGGGTTAAGCATCTGACGCTTGATTTTGGCCCCGGTCATGATCTCACGGTTCGTGGGCTCGAACCCCACGTCAGGCTCTGTGCTGACAGCGCGGGGCCTGGTTGGGCTTCTGTCTCCCTCACTCTCTGCCCCTCCCCTGCTCACTCTCTCTCTCTCAAAATAAATAAATGCACATCTAAAAATAAATAAACAAATAAGTACATAACGAAAGAATCGCGTGTGGGTGGGTGAATGCGTATTTCCACCAGCCCTGAGAACCCACACCGAGAAGAAGAGTGTGGCCTTCGATACATATTTGTTGGATGAATGAATGAATGAATGAATGGGCGAGACAGTGAATGAATCCGTGGATTTTGTGTCTTGATTCAGCTCAGCAAATAATACAGCAAATGCCCGGCGATTTGAACTTCAGAAAGGAAGGAAGTGGAGTGATTTGAGTTCTTTCTGTTTTGGTTTTCGCCCACCTCTTTCCTGGGGGTCGGGGGGGTGGGGTGGGGGGCTGGACAGTCGCCCCAGTAAACAGAGAGGCAGAGAGAGGTGTTTTCTCCTGCTTGGGAGGCTGGCTGGGTTTGAAGTGTTCCGTCCGAATCCGCCGTCAGTTCCTGCCCTTCTGTATCTCCTCAGATGCATGTGACATCTCGTTTGACCCGGACACGGCACACAGGTATCTCCGGCTGCAGGAGGACAATCGCAGGGTCACCAACACCACGCCCTGGGAGCATCCCTACCCGGACCTCCCCAGCAGGTTCGTGCACTGGCGGCAGGTGCTGTCGCAGCAGAGCCTGTACCTGCACAGGTACTATTTTGAGGTAGAGACCTCCGGGGCGGGCACCTATGTTGGCCTCACCTGCGGAGGCATCGACCGGAAGGGGGATGAGCGCAACGGTTGCATTTCTGGGAACGACTTCTCCTGGAGCCTCCACTGGAATGGGAAGGAGTTCACAGCCTGGCACGGTGACACGGAGACCCCGCTCAAAGCCAGACCTTTCCGGAGGCTGGGGATCTACGTCGACTTTCCGGGGGGGATCCTGTCCTTCTACGGCGTGGAGTCTGACGCCATGACTCTGGTTCACAAATTTGAGTGCAAGTTTTCGGAGCCGGTCTACCCCGCCTTCTGGCTTTCCAAGAAGGAAAACTCCATCCGGATCATGGATCTGGGAGAGGAGCCCGAGAAGCCAATGCCAACTTCAGTGCAGGCTGCTCCCTAGACTCCAGCCTCCATCCCTCAGACTCTCACTGACCACAAAAGACAGGACAGCGGCTTGCGTCTTAAGGGTGGCCTGGGGATGGAAATCTCCACCAGAGGAGAAAGGTCTCTGGTTTCTCCCTCCTGCTCCCTGCTGTGCTGTTCTCTCTGTTTGCAGTAATCCCTAAGCACCTGCCTCCTCTTTCTCACCTTCTAGTGATATTCTCCTGTCTGCTCAGGTGCCTAGATTCAGTAGCTGGGAACCTTCAGAGTGATCCCAAAAGATTGCAGAGTAATCAGAATAGATCGCAAGCTCTGTGTTGCACTTCTGGGTACCGTGTGGCCGTTATGAACTCACTTAACCTTCACGGCAGCTCATATCCTCCTCTTTTGCAGATGGGGAAACTGTGGTTCGGGCGGGGGTGGGGGGTGGTGGTCAGTTAACTTGCTCAAAGTCATTGTGATCACATGGTGAGCAAGTGGCAGAGCCGGGACTCGAACCTGGGCAGGTCGGTGCTGAGATTTTAACCAGTCCCCCGCGCTGCCCTCCTCATTAGATCGTGGGTATCGTGGGTAAGGGAATAAGCCACATGATGAACTCCACGGCATGGACACCGAGTGTCTCAAACCTCCAGTGTCTTAGCATCCACTCCGTCTGGCTGGGCCACTCAGCTGCGTAGTGGCAGTGACCTCACTACCTCACACAGCAGCTCATCGTAGTTTTGGATAGTGAAGATTAGAAGAAATGTCTTTAAAAAGTTTTTTTTAAATATTTATTTTTGAGAGAGAGAGAGATAGAGTGCGAGTGGGGGAGGGGCAGAGAGAGGGAGGGAGACACAGAATCCGAAGCAGCTCTAGGCTCCGAGCCATCAGCACAGAGCCCGATGCGGGGTGGGGCTGGAACTCATGAACTTCGAGATCACAACCTGAGCCCAAGTCAGACGCTTAACCGACTGAGCCACCCAGGTGCTCCCAGAAGAAATGTTTTAATGGAGTCCAAGTCCTAGTCCCTGTGACCTCCGAGGAGGGGTCTCCCCTTGACTATGTGGACTTGTCTGATTTCTCATTCAGAGGACAGACCTTCAACTGTATGAAGGCAGTTCTCACACACGTCCTCCAAGGAAGTTTGTTTTCACCCTACGTTTCCCACTTTTCCTTCATAACTTCTGGGTCTTTTCCTGTGACCTGTGCCAAGGCAAGTTATCGTCCTCTTTGACAGTCTGATGGTCCCTTGACTTGTTTCCAGAGACCCCATCCTATGTTTGTATCCAAGGATCTATACAGTGGAGGATTAGAATTTTCGAGAATTTTCGAAATTTTGTAAAATTGGAATTTATTGAGTTCATTTTTTATTTGAATTTAAAATATTGTTGCATCATTGCTGCTTCCAGAGGTACCTTTGGTTCACGATTCTGCGTCCCATAGGCTGGCACTCCTTCCGAGCCTGGTGTCACCCATGGAATTGGTGAACTTTTCTTCTGAAGTCTTAATCTTGTGGATCCATATTGATTAGGGTAAGGCTGAAATACGGAATCTCACAGCCCCTGGTCAATACCTTTTGGGTTTAGGTACTCAATAAGTTATGTTTTGGGAGAACTATATACAGCTGTAGCCAACTTCTAAAGCCCACTTTTAGTCCTTTGTCCACCAGACACCCGGAAGGACTTTCCCAGTGGCAAAAATCAAGACATGTCTGCATTTCCTTGCTCACCTGCCTCACAATGCTCTCGAAAGAGAAAACGAGATCCGCCTGGCCAGTTTTTACCGAACCACTGAGGTTTGTTGGTATTGGCTGCTTTATTTTCTAAATGCTCACCGACTCCTTCATTAAACCACTTTAGGATTCTGCCGTGAGTTCACATCCAAGTGGATGAGTGTGTTGTTTCCAGAATCCACCTTATTTTTCTCTTTAAAAATTAAGACACTTTTACGTGTCCCCATCCTCTACACTTTTCTTAATGTCTTGAAGGTTACCGCCTGGCTTTTGGTCACATCGGTAAACTGGGTCAGGGTCATGAGGTGTAATTCGTTTAAGTCAGAATGCTTGAGCTCTTATAAAGGAACCCTTTGTGATCTGAACTTCATTTCCCAGCCAGCTCTCTTTGTCCGTTCAGTTTCAGTGTCAACACCTCCCTTCTTGATATGAAAGATCAAAACAGGGGCATCTGGGTGGCTCCCATCAGTTGAGCGTCTGACTCTTGATTTTGGCTCAGGTCATGATCTCAGGGTTGTGAGATCAAGCCCTGCTTCTGGCTCCTCGCTGGGTGTGGAAACTGCTTAAGTGTTCTCTCTTTCCTTCTCCTTCTGCCCTTCCTCTGCTCCCCCCGCTCAAAAAAAAAAAAAAAAAAGATCAAAGCAAAACTGAGTGTTAGAAATACCTACTTTCTTTCTGTCATTGCCTCAACTGATGGGTATATCTTTTTTCTTACTCTTGGTCCCCAAACTGAAATTGCCTAAAACAAACAAATTAAAAAAACAAAAACAAAAACAGGGCCTATTTTATATTCTGTCATTTCCCCAAAGCCGTGTGAGTGTGGGGCACTCTTCCGTATTTACCTACATTTATTTCCTCTTCCATTGTGTAGATGCACTTGGAAACACAATCTGAACTCATCAGGAGCTCCTTTTGGTGCGTGATTGTTTTGTTCCATTACTAAACCATTTTTGTGAGCGTAGGGTCAGAATGCAATTTTAGCCTCTAGGTAATTTATTCTTGTCTCAACTTTTTGAGGTTCAAGTGCCCATGGCATTCTTTTCCAGGAATGTTACGGAATCTGAGTCAATTCCCACATCCTCCCAAGATCCATGATGAAATGATAAGGTACAAATTTGGGCCCATTCGTGGAACCCTTCTTTCTTTAGCATGTTCAGCATGTTTTTGGAATGACCGTCCTCAAATCAAATTGATTCAACATATATGTTGAAATATATGTTATATATTTATAACATGCAAGCTGCTGGGCTGGGCACTAAGATATAGTGACCCAGAAGATAACCAATGTACCCTTGGATCACAGAAGTTGATTTAACATTGAAGTGAACGGGCACCTGGTTAAGCCTCCAACTCTTGGTTTCAGCTCAGGTCATGATCTCACGGTTTTGTGAGTTCGAGCCCCACGTCAGGCTCTGCACTGACAGCTCTGTCTCCCTCTCTGTCTCCCTCTCTCTCTGCCCCCTCCCTACTCGCCCTGTCTCTGTCTCTCACAAAATAAAATAAAAAAACTTAAAAAAAAATTGAAGTGAAAAGTGAATCTGAAGAGCTGAACGGTAATCCACGATTCAAGACAATAAGAGACGAGGCAGTATTTCCTCCCTCATTTCCTTGCCTGATGTACTGCTTCTAATGTGATGTTTTCTCAGGCCATCTTGAGTTTTGAATTGTGTTGTTGACTGACCATCTATCGGATTTGTCCCCGTCTCTACAACCAACTGTCCCCATTTCGGGGGTCACCACTCCAGCCCCATTAGCCAAAGACACAAGTGGAAGAAATAGTAGCCTGCACATTTCCTGCTTCTCCTAGGTCCATCCGATTTGAGCAGGACTCCCCTCCCTCCACACGTCACGGTGGTGGTGGGGCAGGAGGGTCACCATATCGTGTGTAGCTGATATCCACATGCAGGGGACACCATGTATGGCTCAGGTAGAATGACCGGCCGGCCAGTCTGTGCTGGGACATGCTTAGTCTTTATCTTTATTTCTGGTTTGTCTGTGGTCTTGCTGAGAAAATCCACGGTCTCCCCGAAGGGAGGCCACCAGGTTCTGGAAAAGAAGAGGGCAGACAGGTAATCCAACAAGGGCTCAGGGTCAGCATAGCAGTGATCAGGCATTTGAGGTTAAAAATCTTTTCCCCTAAGTTAATTAATGTTGTGACTCTGTTTCCTTGGGGAAAAAAGTGCTTATAAAAAAATAATTTTCCAAAGCCCCTACTAAAGGTGCTACAGTCAGACTGTAGTGAACCCCTTAACCTATCTCAGGTGCTTTGAGTTATAGCAACCCTGTGTTCTCGGCCTCTTTAAATTATAATGCGCTTGCCAGAAGTTTCCATAAAAACCCTTGTCATCCTTTCTCCCATTCCAGCCATACCTTCAAGGCCCTCCTCTCTGTGGTTTGCCCCATCTTTCATTCAGTCAGTTTCAAGCTTGATTTTGAAGTTAAATTTTATTTTCCCACAGCATGCTCCAGTAGTATTTAGGCAGTGATATTTAAAAAAAAATTTTTTTTAATGTTTATTATTTTTGAGAGAGAGACAGAGAGCAAGCAGGGAGGGGCGCAGAGAGAGAGAGGGAGACACAGAATCTGAAGCAGGCTCCAGGCTCTGGGCTGTCAGCACAGAGCTCGATATGGGGCCTGAACTCACGGACCGTGAGATCATGACCTGAGCCATTATCGATCGAGAGCCAGACACCTAACTGACTGAGCCACCCAGACTCCCCTCAAGTACTATCTTTGAATACCATTTCTTATTTAATCTTTGCAGCCCTGTGAGATAGATAATATGTCCCCTATTTTATGGAATGAAGAGGAAAACACGGGTGGCTCAGAGAGGCCGTGTAACTTGGTCAAGGACACACAGTAATAACTTTGGAAAGAATTGAGGATTTGTCTTTACTTTTACCCTTTTAAAAAATTTATTTATTAATTATTTTTTTTTAATGTTTATTCATTTCTGAGAGAGCGAGAGACAGAGCATGAGCAGGGCAGGGGCAGAGAGAGAGGGGGACACAAAATCCAAAGCAGGCTCCAGGCTCTGAGCTGTCAGCACAGAGCCCCACGTGGGGCTCGAACTCACAGACCGCGAGATCAAGAGTCACGTGTTCCACTGACTGAGCCAGGCAGGAGACCCTGTGTTTACTTTGAAATACTTTTAAAACAAAGTTATGTGGGGCACCTGGGTGGCTCAGTCGGTTAAGCATCCGACTTCGGCTCAGGTCATGATCTCGTGGTCTGTGAGTTCGAGCCCCACGTCGGGCTCTGTGCTGACAGCTCACCGACTGAGCCACCCAGGCGCCCCACAGATTTTGAATTCTTAAAGTATGGTTTCCCCACCAGCAGCATCGGTACCATCCGGGAACTTACTGGAAATGCAAATTCTCAGGCTCCCAGCCTGGATTTAGAAATCAGAAACTCTGGGGGCCGAGCCTAGCAATCTGCTTTAATAAGACCTGTAGGGGATTCTGAAGCATATGTATGTTTGAGGACCACTGGTTTACCTCCATCTCTTCTCCCTCACCTGCTCTGCTCTCCAAATACCGATAGCGGGTGTCTACTCATTTTAGTACAAGCAGGAAGACATTTTTGGCCGCCCCAGGCGAACCCGGTCTCCTTGGGAATTCAGCTATTTCGGCTAAGTTTAGAACTTTCTGTGCTGTCTGGGTTCTCCCTCTTCCGGATAATAAAACATGTCTAGTCAATGTCCTTGTTTTCCACCTGCTTTTTTTCAAAGTCAAAGGGCAAACGGGCAACCTGGAAATTCACTGACTTCTCAGGAACAAAGACTTTTCTCTTTTAACTTTGTAACATCACATGATGGGGGGGGGGGGTTGGTGATAAAAGGTGGCAGCTTTCCCACTTTCTCTGATCATAACAATACTTGCATAGCTCTTCATACATCATAAAGTGCCCTTCAAGTAATACATTCATTTGACCCTGACACTCACCTGTGAGCTAGGTAGAAGTATGATCATTTAACAGGAGGGGAGCAGGTCATGTGAATTGCCCAGGGGCATGTAGCACAGCCTGGGATGTGGGGTTTCATCCCACACCCTTCTACTAGGTACTGGTACTGAGTCCTTTCCTGGCTTCCGCTGGCTGAGCTCCACAGGTGGCTGTGGGGGCAGGAACCAGCAGAGACTCAGGTGCAATGTTAGGGCAGCAGAACTGGCCCCTACTGGGGTTCTTCAAACCGTGAGAGAGGGTGGGAAAAGGAAGTAGAGTTTGGGGGTGCCGTGGGGAAAAGGGTTGAATCCGAATCTTTTTAAAAAAAAGTTTATTTGTTTATTTTTGAAAGAGAGACAGCTCGCAAGCAGGGGAGGGGCAGAGAGAGAAGGAAAGAGAGAGGCTCCGTGCTGTCAGCACAGACCCCAACATAGGGCTCAATCCCATGAACCTGAGATCACGACCCGAGCCCAAACCAAGAGTCAGATGCTCAGCCGACTGAGCCACCCAGGCGCCCCTGGTTTACTCAGAATCTTGAACGAAACAGAGTAACACAGGGCAGAAAGGACAGCAGGGGGACTGGCATGAATCCTCCAGGCTGCTGGTAGCCTGGGTATTTGAGAAACCTCCAGGTTTACTTCTCAGCTCCAAAGCCTTTCTTTGAGAAATGTTTTCCTCTCCTGGGGCTCACCTCCCATGAGACCTATTTGCCTGCCTCTTTGGCTACCACTGGTGCCAGCTCCCCACCATCGGCTTATCCCATCCGGCCACCTTGTCCTGCCCTCCACCACGGCCACTTTCTCAACTCTAACACCAGATCCCAAATGGCTTAACCTCCCTGCGTGAGCCAGGTAAGATGCTGTGTGTGCGAGAGTGTGTGCGTGCGTGTGCGTGTGCGTGTGTGTGTGTGTGTGTGTAGTGATGGTGAGTGGAAGGGAGAGGCCGCAGAAGCAACTTCCATGCCCGCCTACTTGAAGGAATGTCATCCTCACAGTACAACACCCTGCAGGATGGCGATCGTGTGTCTCCTACAGATAAGAAAACGGGGGCTCAGAGAAGCTTGTTCAAGGCCACGACAGCTAGTGAAAAGCAACAATGGGTTTCCAGCCAGTCTCTCTGACTCCCAGGTCTCTGCCCCTCCCGTGGGCCACAGCTGACCCTCAGCAGGGAATAAAGACTGAACTGGATGGATAAAACCACTTCCTTGAGTAGGTAGACCAGCCAAACAGATTAAAATCCTAATTTATTTGAGAAAAAAAATCCTAATTTATTTGGACCTTCAAAAACAAGCTACCTTGGGGCCCCTGGGTGGCTCAGTCGGTTAAGCTTCCAACTTCAGCGCAGGTCACGGTCTCACATTTCGTGAGTTCGAGCCCCCACGCTGGGCACTGTGCTGTTAGCACAGAGCCCGGTTCGGATCCTCTGTCTCCCTCTCTCTTTCTCTGCCCCTCCCCTGCTCATTCTCTCTCTCAAAATTAAATAAATAAAACTTAGAAAAAAACCAAAGCAAGCCACTTTCAGTTTGTAGCAGTTCTGGGGGTAGTGAGTCTCCCGCTCGTATACCCAAGCGCTCTATGTCTGGGGTACTCGTTCTTCCTGGCCTCCCTGATAGCTTAGAGGCTAATCCTGCTTTCACCTTTTCTCCCGATATCGATTCAGATAGAAGAGGCTGGGCTGTTTGATCGGATCTCCTTCCCAGCCCGATTCCTGTCCCTAACCCCGACTCGAATGCCAGACTGCCACTGCCACCAACCCAGGCAATGACACCCAATGGCTTCCTCTACCTGAGTCAGGTCTCCAGACGTAGGCACCAGAAATGCTCAGTTACTGCAAGCATTTTGGCTTAATCTACGGAAATAACAGTTATAACAACAAGAGCAGTGCTAACTGGTCTCACGTATCTGGATCCAATCGAATTACTTGCCTTAATTTCTGCCATCCTCATCAATAAGTTGGGGAAACGGAGGCTCAGCGAGGCCAGGCAGCTTACCCAAGATTACACAGCTCCTACGTACCAGAATCAGTGTTTGAAACCTAGAACTGTCTGCAGCAGAATTGTCTCCGTGCGCCTTGGAAGCTCTTTTCTGGGCAGCCCAACATTCGCAAGGACATTTTGGCTGCAGTGGTGAGCTGGGTGGTAATCGTCAGGGAATAGTCTATTACAGTAATTTTTTCCAACTTAGCATTATATCTTTATTTTTCTGGAAAATTTTCAAACCCGTGAAAACTCAAAGACCTGAACAATGAACGCTCGTATACTCTTCACCCACAGTCACCGATTATTAGCATTTTGTTACATTTGTTCTTTCTCTGGGTGTAGATCTACACATACACAGTGTGTGTGTGTGTGTGTGTGTGTGTTTGTGGGTATTTGTTGGTGGAAACTTTTGTGACACTTTGCAGATACTCAGCCCGAATACGTCAGCACTTAATAGTGATTCCCAAACGTTTTTCTAATGGATTCTAGGATCCCCGGAGCAGCTGCTGATCAAACTTTGTGGCTTGTAAAGCTGATGGAAGACAGTGTCTGTCATATTTAACTTCAGGTTTCAAGGTTTTGTCTTCATCCGAAGAGCCCCATTGCTGTCCGTAATTGCCTTGCTAACAAGTGAACTTTGGAACTTATACATTTATGCTAAAGTAACTTCGCTTTTGTCTACGTTACACATAGAGCTTTTCGGAAGATATGATTTGCAGACGGGATTTTGTTGCTCAGAATGTTCGAAAAGCCCGATGAGCCCCTGGTCTCTTTCTGGGTCATAACTGACTGCAGAAGCCTTCTGTTTTGGGTACCTTAGGACGACGTGCACTCAGAGGGGTTGGGTCCAATGACCCACATCATCACTCCTGAATGGATCATAAGCAACAGCAAGGGGTAAAGGTCTCATGAAATACGGTTGCCATTTTCATGTCCTTATTCTTTTTTTTTTTTTTTTTTCCAACGTTTTTTGTTTATTTTTGGGACAGAGAGAGACAGAGCATGAACGGGGGAGGGGCAGAGAGAGAGGGAGACACAGAATCGGAAACAGGCTCCAGGCTCCGAGCCATCAGCCCAGAGCCTGACGCGGGGCTCGAACTCACGGACCGCGAGATCGTGACCTGGCTGAAGTCGGACGCTTAACCGACTGCGCCACCCAGGCGCCCCTCCTTATTCTTTTAAAAACTGTGCACACACGCACTCATTTAAAAAAATTTTAATGTTTATTTTTGAGAGAGAGTGTGTGCAAATGGGGGAGGGGCAGAGGGAAGGGGACAGAGGATCCTAAGTGGGCTCTGTTGCCCACAGCAACAAGCCCAATGTGGGGCTCAAACTCACGACCATGACCTGAGCTGAAGTCAGATGCTCAACCGATTGAGCCACCCAGGTGCCCCCATAGTCGTTATTTTTTTTTACATGCATCTCAACGATGAAGTTTTGGGGGTGATGGTGGGGTGGTCTGGAGCCAATGGCCGAGAAAGTATTCTTGAAGACATCTTTGGTGCAAAAAGGTGATTTTACTACAGCACGGGGACAGGACCCGTGGGCAGGAAATGCTGCATGGGGTCGTGACGGGCAACTCATTATAGACCCTCAGGTTGGGAGGGGTCAGGGATAGAGTAAGTCTCTAAGGAATTTCGGAAGCAAGGTTTCCAGCAGCTTGAGGGGCTAGCCCTTGCTAGGGAAATGGCATTTATTACTGTTTAATAAAACCTCAGTCATGAGACCCTTCAGATGTATATCGGGGGGCCATAAGCTTGGAGTATGATGGCCAGCATGTATCTTGGGGGAGCTGAGATAAAGGAAGTAGACTTACAGGATCCTCGAGGTTGGGGTAAGTTAAGCTAAGATTCCCTTTTGCCCCTAGCAAAGCGTCATCATCCAGGAAGCTGAGCTCCTAGAGGCAGGTCACTCTGTTTCAAGGACTTCTCAATGGACTGTAGGCAGCAAGGAAATTTAATTTTTCATTTGCCTTAGTTGCCCACATTGCCGTGGCAAGCACTTGAGCCCCTTTGTTCTTGGGTGGTCAGGTTTGTCCAAGGAATATCACACACATTCCACCTGGAGGGGGTGGGGGTGGGCGTGCCAGCCTGTATTTTGCCCTCAGCTTGCCCCACGCCCCCTCATCATCAATGTATGCACATACACACGTATAAACATAGTAGCTGGCATTGTTTGCTTGGCTGCCCAGAACAGTGGTCCCAATGACGACCATGATGATGACAGCAGTAGGACAATAGTTAGCATTTACTGAGGGTGACCTATGTAACAGGCGATCATCTAAGTGCTTTGCCTATAGTATCTCATTTAATCCTCAAAAAACCATTCTGGGTGGTAAGAACTATCATCCTCTGTGTTTTACAGATGAGGAAACTGAGGCATAGGGGATTAAGCAATGTGCATGCGTATCCAGAGCTAGTAAGCAGCTGGGCTGGGGTCCAAACCCAGGAGTCTGACCCCAGACCCCTCACTCTTCACCACTCAGCTGTTCTGTTGGCTGGGATGCAAGGGGGAGGTACTCAAATCGGAGGGCTGAAAGCTAGCAGCGGAAGGAGGGGAGGGAAGGGACAAAAGTGGGGAAGGAATGAGTTTTGTTTTGCAGAACCGGCAGTTTCTGCCAAGGAGCTGCTCAGCCAGCTGTTTCTCGCCTGATAGTCCCTTGCTAGGTATTTTACCTGATAGCCCTTATGTGAGCCAGTCTGAGCCGGTTTGGAGCTAAGGATCTGCACAAAAGTCTCCCCCTCTGTCCCCCCCAAGTTGTCCTGAAGTTACCTTTAGCTCGTTCTACTACCCAGATCTCCTGCGGGTGGAATTTTCTGCCATTTTTTGAACATGATGTATGCACTGGCACGTGGACAGGCTGGGCATGAGCAATTGAACCGAAACGCCTAAGTAATGGAATATGTATAAATCCTTAATGCATATGCAAGCTCCTTGTCCCCGCCCCTAACACACTGAATAAAAGCTTCCCTTCCTAACCCCAGGGAGACACAGTCCCCTGAGAGCTATCTCCCTGTCTCCTTACTTGTAACAACTCATCAGAAGTTCTCGGCTTTCAAACACTTCTTGGGCTGTGTTCAATTTCATGCAACCCAAGCGGGGACCCCCTTGAGTTCAGTCATAGTGCTGCGTCCCAGACAAGTGTGTGTGCATGTGATTGAGGTTAACTGAAACTTTTCCGCTAAGGAGTGCTTCTCTGCCCAGGTTTCTGGTTAGCATTCTGAAGCAGTCAAACAAGTTTCTTTTAAACATTTACGTTTTCAGTTCGATGCTGAGTTTAGGAAATGAAGGCAGGGATGCCTGGGTGGCTCAGTCGGTTGAGCATCTGACTCGATTTTGGCTCAGGTCATGATCCCAGGGTCATGGATTCGAGCCTCATGTCAGGCTCTGTGGTGAGTGTGGGGCACGCTTGAGATTCTCTCTCTCTCTCTCTCTCTCTCTCTCTGCCCCTCTCCCCACCCCCTCTCTAAAATTAAAAGAAAAGAAAAGAAAATGAATATAAACATATTCAGGATCGTTGGGATAGTCAGCTTATAACCAAACAGCTGTAAACGTAAGTTTACATCCAATTTTACATCCACAAATATTTGTAAGTCGTTACTAATAATATCCATTGGAGCTCAACACCAGGCTCCACAGTATATATTTTCTCCTTTAAGAAGGACCCACATGTTACTTAAATTTGACCAACACGGATTCTTGTGGTTCTAGAAATGAGATGACCAGCTCTTTCAGAATATACAGCAACTGCCTCCACCTAAGCAGTGCCCGGTTTAGGAGATTTACGGTAAAGCCATGTTTCCTAGGAGGTCAGTACAAAAAGCCAGGCTTCTACCGGCAGTTTCCGGGAGACATAAGCTTTCCATCCAACGCAGCGTTTTACCTTTTTCTCCGGGAAATGTTTATACTAGAAAAGGCTCAACTGGGATATTCATCAGCTGCTTCCTGCTCCCGTGGTGTTTGGTGGGGCTGATAACGGACAAGGATAAAATGCGCTGGGCATCTCAGGATCATGGAAAACCTGGAACTGAGGCTCAGGAATGCCCCCCATTTTCGCTGTGAGAAGGGAAACAGCTCTGTCCCCGTGTGCCAGAAGTGTGAAACATGTGTCCTCACCTGGAAGATCTTCTCTACCAAACAGTGGTTCCGGAGGATCGGTGAGATACCCCAAAGGAGGTTTCTGGTCAGCATCCTGGGGCAGTTGGATAGCTTGTATTTGTTACACTATTTCCAGAACATCCTTCAGGCCACGCAGGGGAAGGATTTCACCTACAGCCGGTCCCGGATCAACCTCAGCAAGAAGGAGGGGAAAATCGGCTGGTCTTCCTTGAACCAGATGTTGGATAAAACCGTCGAACAGAAGATGAGGGAGATTTTGTACTGGTTCGGGAACAGCACCCACTGGACGAAGGCAAATTACACGCTCTTGCTGTTCCAGATGTGTGACCCCAAGTTACTGCTCACTGCTGCCAATGTCATCAGAGTCCTGATCCTGAGAGAGCAGAGCAATGTCGCAGGTAAACAGGGCCACAGGTGGAGAGCAGAGGGCCCCCAAAGGTGAGGAAGCCAGACGTCAGGAGCCTGTAAAGGAACCAGACGTGTGGACAGGCCTAGGTAGACAAGCTTAAGGTTTTCCAGAACGCAGGACAGAGCTCCTTGTCCTGACATGCGGTCCTGTTTGCCAAAGGAGAAATTGCAGGATGTGACTTCCTTCTAGAAAAGCATGAAATGCAAATGCTTTTTATGGAAGTATAGAACTTTTTTTTTTATGTTTTATTTATTTTTGAGAGAGAGAGAGAGAGAGAGAGAGAGAGAGAGAACGTGCACAGGAGGGACAGAGAGAGGGAGACACAGGATCCGAAGCAGACTCCAGGCTCTGAGCTGTCAGCACAGAGCCCGACGCGGGGCTCGAACTCACAGACCGTGAGATCATGACCTGAGCTGAAGTCAGACGCCCAACCGACTGACCACCCAGGCGCCCCAGGAAGTACAGAACTTTTGACTGTCCGGCATTTGGAAGGGATTTAGGCCCAGTTATGGCTGGCCCGTGCCTCTAATACTCATTGCTGGTGTGGCTCCAGCATTAGTGGGTTTGGGATTAGATGGGGTTTGGGAGGGATGTAAGGGGGAAGCTTCTGAATTGTTCTGCCCTTCAGTCTGCACTGCACAGAAACCAGGCCAAGAGATCAAAATGTAGGGCTCGTTCCCATTCATTCCGCCACATTGCTTGCGCCTGCATAAAATCCAACCTGAAGTGGTGTCTATTCAAGCCTGCAGGTAGCAAGAGGGTCAAATAAGGGTAGGGCAGGCGTTCTGAAACCTTACCTTGCATCTGAATCCCTGGGAAGAGTTCCAAAAGAGTTTCAAAGCTAGACGACCCAGGGGACAGTTAGATTCCCATACATGGCACTGGGTTTCTTTGGCGTGTTAGGGAAGTAACACTCAGGGAATCTGAGTGACACAGCCTAGGCAACAAGTAAAGGGACTTGAAAACCAGGCCTCCCTGACTGAACATGTCCCATCTCGAGGTGCTCCTGCCAGGAGCCCACAGACTCCAGAAGGCCTGGCTTGTACACACACACACACACACACGCACGCACACGCACACACCCGTACACACATGTATGCACACACGGGGCTCGAACCCGCGAAACCGTGAGATCACGACCTCAGCCGAAACCCAGATTCAGACGCTTAACCGACTGAGCCACCTAGGTGACCCAGAAATTAAATTTTCTTAAAAAAATTTTTTTTAATGTTTATTTATTTTTGAGAAAGAGACAGAGAGAGAGAGTGGGCAGGGGCAGAGAGAGAGGGAGACACAGAATCCAAAGCAGGCTCCAGGCTCTGAGCTGTCAGCACAGAGCCCGACATGGGGCTCGAACTCATGAACTGCAAGATCATGACTCGAGCCAAAGTTGGACGCTCAACCAGTTGAGCCACCCAGGCGCTCCCAGAAGTTAAATTTTCTAATTTGGCTCAAGGGCAGTTCTTGCTGAAGAAAATTAAGTAAGTGCTGCAGGAAAAAGTTGTCTGACTTCAAGCTTCTGCCCGCAGCTCTCTTACTCTCTCTCCTTTATGTGAGGCTCTGATGCATTGTGCATTGTGCGTTGTGGGTCGGCAAAATCCAACAAGGAGCTTCCTGCAATATTTGGATAGCAACTCAGGGGCTCCCCCGGATAAAACTGGACATAACCGGCTTGGTCCATTTTGTGTGGATTGAAAAGAGGGCGGTAGAAAGAAAACTGTTTTCCTCCACCTCCTTTCCTCCACACACCCCATTAAGGGGCACCCTTGTCTTGGCCTTTTGGTTTTCAGGGCTCAGTCAGTCCGCCAGTGATGTGTTTGTCTTCCCCGGGAAAGACCACCACCAGTCTGAGACCTCGCAGGTCTGCCGGGCAGCCGGAACCAAGAACACATCCTTCCCTTTGTCCAGATCTCCAGGGAAAGAAGGGTTGCTTGAAAAAATGGGGGGCGGACCATCTGACACTGGTAAGTCAGCCCGTAGCAGGAAAGCCAATAGGTAGGAGACTGGGAAGTCCCCCGTTTATTTATTTTTGAGAAAGAGAGGGAGAGAGAGAGAGAGGGCAGGGGCAGAGAGAGAGGGAGACACAGAATCGGAAGCAGGCTCCAGGCTCTGAGCCGTCAGCATGGAGCCCGACGTGGGGCTCGAACCCACAAACCACGAGATCATGACCCGAGTCGAAGTCCAACTGAGCCACCCAGACGCCCCTCTTGGGGTAATTTAAAGGAAGTGCCAGACACAATGCCATTTCACCTGAATCGGGCAGGGTTTGATACACTATAGGCATCTTCTTGAACTAGGAAGGCTTGCAAAGCCCTTGTGTATTTGGTTTGGGAGGTCTTGTTTCCGTTTTGGCAGAAGAAATGACAAAAATCCAGTAGTCTAAGGGTAGACCATGATGAGCTCTATCTCTGGGGAGAGGGTTTGGGGAGGGCTTCTCTTGGCCTGAATTAGAGACAACCCCACCCTGCACTGTTCTCTGGCTTTCCTCCAAAGGACAATGGAAGAGTTCTCTCCAGTGTATTTCTGAGATGAACCGGCTGTTTTCCAGAAAAGCAGGCAGGTCCAAGGCAGAGAGCGCCCCCTCCGACCTGTTGGTTGACTTGGATGTGGTCCGAGACCTGTCTTCTGGGGCCAGAAAATATCGAGACTTCATCCGTCACCTGCCCATCCACCTCTCCAAGTATATTCTAAGTATGCTGGGGCGAATTGGGGGATTTCTCAAGACACTCTTCATCATGGCTCTGATGGGAGGTTCCCAGGTCCGTCATCTTTTTTTTTTTTTTTTCCCCAGGTATGCTGGATAAAAACAGCCTGAACAGGTGTGCCTTTGTGAGCCAGCACTGGGCTGCGCTGGCCCAACAGGTCAAGAAGGATCTTTCCATGCATACTTTCATTCAGAACCAGATCGCCTTCTTGCAGGTACTTCCTGGCCTCGAGGGGTTGATCTGGAAACCAGCCTCATTTCCACGTTGAGGTTGGCCTGACAGTGCACCTTTCCGATCTCTTCCGTGGACCCTTAGCTGGCCTCCCACTCCCCGTTAGCTGCTTTGTAGGCTTTAGCCGTAACTTCCTGTTTGTCCAGACCTGTTGATCGCCACCCGCATTGTCTGTGCATCTAGCAGGGACGACATGTGTAGCAACCTCTCAGGAAGAGAGAGGCAGAGTCTTTCTGAAACGTCACGGAGCAGGGCATTTTGTTCCCCCCCAGAGATCTATCTTGTGGCATGTGCAATAAGAAAGCCATGAATATGTTTCTGGAACAGTCTCATATGATGCCCAGATGTTTCAGAGACCAATAAGTATGTGTTTAGGTTAAAATGCAAGTCTTCCGGGTAGTATCCGTCTTCGGAATTTTTTATCTCTGTTTCCTGCCCGAAGCCTTACCCCAAATCGTGGACTCTTGGTAGCTTGAGTTTTTCCCAGCAGGGATCCATAGCAGAAGACGAGAAGAGTCAGGCATTGGGAGGCAGGCCATACCTCTGGGAAGCTGAGACCCGCTCGCCATTTCTTGCCGGTCTGGCTCTGGGTGTTTGGTATTCAGGATCCACTTTAAGCCTATCCGCTCATGCTACCGGCCTCACCGGCCAGGCCTCCGCCAGAGTTTACCCATCTTTCAGATCTTGCCAAGCACCCCTCTTGGAGAGGAAGGACCAAGAATAGTAGCCATTTCCCGTTATTTTTTTCCCCTCAGGGGTCCTACACAGGGGGAATCGAACCTAATTACGCCAACAAGCTTCTTATCCCGGTTCCTAAGATGACAGATGATGGGAAACGCATGCGTGCGAAAAATCAGAAATGGAAACTGAGAATGAAGGTGGGTTGCGGTGGCATCTGGGGTCCAGACTCGGCCCTCCTGTGAGGGGTACAGGAAATGGGACCATACAGGATCTATAGCACGTGGATATAGGATATGGGAGGTGACATTCCCTAAGGGAGACCCGAGTTGTGTGCTGTGTGTCCTTCAGCAAGCGACTTCCTCTCCTTCAGCCTTAAATTCCTCAGCTGTTAAATGTGCGGATGGATTTGCTTGTCCTCTCAGGGTTCTTCGTTTACTTCCAACCCCACGGCCAGACCATAGCTTCTCATAAGGAAACCGCGTAGTATGAATTTCAAAAGAAGTTAGAAATCTGAATTATCACGGGACAGCTCTTGTTTTTCTTAAAGGCGTGGGCCAAAGAAGACACATTTGTGGACTTAATTTGACCCGCATTTTTTTTTTTTTTGAAATCTTTGAGTTGGCCCATTCACTCATTTCATACTTTTTTTTTTTTTTTTACATTTATTTATGTTTTGAGAGACATAGAGAGACAGAGCACAAGTTGGGGAGGGGCAGAGAGAGAAGGAGACACACAATCCGAAGCAGGCTCCGGGCTCTAAGCTGTCAGCACAGAGCCTGACATGGGGCTCAAACTCACGAACCGTGAGATCATGACCTGAGCCAAGTTGGACGCTTAACCGACAGCCACCCAGGCGCCCCTGTTTTAGGAATGTTATAATTTAAGAAAAGAGAGAGAAACAGGTAAAGCATTGTGGTCAACAGAAGAAAGGATGTGAAGTAGCAAGACAAGGCAGTGAAGCGTCTCCTAGGGAAAGGTAGAGGGGAGTGCCTCCGAGGGATGGTGATTGCCATGGGTACTGAGCTTGAACGGGGTGCCAAGAATGGTGTGCCCAGGGCTTTGTACACGTCGTTCACTTGATCTTCACGGTAGATCGAGTGGATATCATTGCTCCCAACTTATGGATGTGGAAACGAAGGCTATGATGCTAGAAAAGTCACCTAAGTTCTCATAGCTGGTCGGTGGTAGAGCTGGGATTTGAACTGGGTCTTTTTCCTCCAATGACTCCACCATGCAGCTTCTAGGCTCTGAAAACTTAGTTGATGAACGAGAGCCAAGGAATTCCAGCCCAGGTCATGAGACGTCAAGGACGTCTTGATTAGTTCAAGGCAGGATATCAGAGCTGCTTGGACACTGGAAGGGAGGCAGGTTGACAGATTCTGGGGAGAGACTTCTAGGTGGACGTCGTTATTTGGTTAAAGGTCAAGAGGAAGATTGAGCTGGGAAAAGCGGGCATCCCAAGGAAGAGTCTACAGGTATGGGGAAGAAGGCTAAGTAGGAAGAGAGATGTTCCCAGGGGGGACTCCCAGATGCGAACATGATGTTGTGGTCTTTTTTGCTTTCATGATAAACTCACCCTGTTTTTTGGGTTTCCTGCTGGCATGGTTGTCATTTCCTTCTAGAAATGGCTGGAAAGAGGAGTGAGAGTCCAGTTGAGTCATCTGTGCCAGAACTTAGCATGTCTGGCATGCCACAGTGGTCCAGAAAGTGCATGTTGGAGGGAGGGAGGCACAGAGAAGAAGGAAGGAAGGAAGGAAGGAAGGAAGGAGGGAGGGAGGGAGGGGAGGAAGGAACTATTAGAAAGGGAAGGGAAATACCCTTGTTGAGACCTGATACAATTGATTTCCTCTCTCTGAGGCTCAGATATATCTCATCTGTAAAATGACGAGAATGCTTTGTGGGGCAAATGATGTAGTTTACGAGGCAGCTGTAAGGAGAAATGAAGGTTGCATATACGTGCAGACTTTGGGGCACAAATGCACGGAGAGTGTAGCTGTGATTTTGCCTACGCCTTGAGTTCCCATGAGGACGCTTTGTAGAGTCAGGTATACGTAATATAAACGTGAAGCCCGGACCTCTGCAAAACAGTCGAAGGGCACCTGTGACTCGATTTTGTGAACGTACCCTCCGTGAGCTCATTTTTGGAAAAGTTGAGCTGTCGGCGATATCGAGAGTTCACGGAAGGAACCAGAACACACAGAAGATATGAAGTGATGCAGGATGAGTCAGGACCCTTGACGCACCATTTTCTAACTCGTGGATGACTGTAGTGCCTGCTCATTGGCCTCTCCCTACCAGCACGTAGTGGCAGCCACAGCCCCAAGAGGCAGAGTCCTTGGGCCCTTATGTCCTGGCCAGGGAAGACCTCAGGGGGTGCATATTTGGGGCCCTGGGTAAAGTTGCCACTGTGCTTTGACTCCAAGTGTTCCCTTGTTAGAATGACTACAACCTGTGGACCGCATACCAGAACCAGGAAACTCAGCAGGTCCAGATGGAGGAGAGAAATGTCTTCTGTGGGACTTATAATATCCGCATTCTCTCTGACACGTAGGTACTGGGGTCAGAATCCGGGTCTTCAGGGACCCTTGAATTAGCTGCCTTAAGATTCCCATGACCCGGTTCACTTGGAAAAGGCAATCCTTCCTGACCTCAAGCTCCAGCTCCCAACTAAAATGAGATCCCCTTCGGAAACCAGGTGCTGGAGTTTTGGACCATTCTCGGCAGTGGGTGGAGGGCACTTTCCCATTATAATTTTGGGTACACCAGTCAACCGTCGTTTGCACAAGTCATGTGCGTGAAATTACCGTGGTTTTTTTTTTTTTTTTTAATATTTTTGTTGTTTTATTCTAGTTTTAGAAGGAAGGTGTGCTTATTGGGAAAAAGAAACCCACCAAATGCCAGCAAATGTATCGAGAAAAGCCAACACCTCCTACAATCTTGTCATCTAGAGATAACCACCATTAATATTCATGTCTAGTCTAGAATTTTGTTCTTGCGTGTACTATACCTACGAGTTTTAAATAAAAATGGGGTTTTTAATGATCGGCTCTCTGCCATACTTTAGGCCTAGGACTTTGCTCTTTTTTCATAAGGTTTCATAAAGGCCAACTCTCTCTATTTTCTTTCTGGCTGTGAATCTAAGAAATTACATCCTGACCAGTCAGTAGGGCGAAGACCAAGAAGATAGGGGAAAGGCAAAGTTGAGTTTTTAGGGATCGCGTGGTGATAAGTGTGCCCCTTAGAAGAGATGATGGCTGATTGAGCTCTAGGTATAACAAGTAGAATGAGGACAAAAATATCACGAGTTCTCATCTTCAGGCATGACCACCTCCCTTTTGCTGAAATAATCCCACTTCACTCCGTGGGCCTGGAGTAATTATAGTGAGTGTCCCCTTTCACGATAAAATGTCTCAATTCAGACAATACATGGTTGGGTCACCTTGCTCATGTTTTATCCATTGGCTGGTAATCTTACGATTGGAAAATTATTTTTTTTTTATATTAAAAAAATTTTTTTTAATTTTGCCTGAAAGGACTTTTTGGTATGGTATAAGGTAGGGGTCCCTTGTGCTACACCCCTTGTTGGAAGGCCCTGAACTTTCCATTATACCGTTGTTGTAGGTGACAGCCGTCGTACTAAGTGAGTTGCTGGAGGGGACACTAACTTTTCTTGCATGGATCATCCTTTCCACCCCCACCCCGCCCCTCCGGCAACTCAGGTGGGACCGAAACAGAATCATTCACTATTCCGGGGGACATTTGGTAGCCGTGTCATCCAATCGGAAGATCCAGCTTCTAGATGTCATACAAGTAAAGGAGGTACCCATCGTGTTCCAAGGCCACGCCAGGAGTGTCCGCGCCCTCTTCTTGTGTGAGAAGAAGAACTTTCTACTGAGCGGAAGTTATGACCTGAGTATTAGGTGAGTGGTCCAAGGGCGTTGTGGTGCCCACCCCACCCAACGCCTGAAGTCAGCTTGTGGAGGAAGCAGGCGTGCCTTTTCCTTTTTGTGTTTAGCGAAAAGGTACCCTAAATGATACCGACTTCTCGAATAACCCGAAACATTTTTTCTTTTTTTTGGCAAGGTAAAAACCAATTAATTTGTATATCGTTTAAACTTTAACAAGATGAGATAGATTTATAACAATGATCAGATCTATTTTCTTTTTGAAAAAATGTTCATTTATTTATTTTGAGAGGGAGAGGAGGGGGGAGAGAGAGAGAATTCGAAGCAGGCTCTGCAGTTTCAGTGTGGAGCCTGATGCGGGGCAAGATTCCCCCAAACCATGAGATCACGACCTGAGCCGAAATCAAGAGTCGGATGCCTGACTGACTGAGCCACCCAGGTGCCCAGAAATCCTTAACTTTAAGGTAGTCGACTTTGCAGATTTGACTCGTTTAATAAGAAATCCCTCCCTGTGATCTTTGTGTCTTCAATCCACTTGAACCTCATTTTTGTTATCATATGAGGTAGAAATCCAATTCCATTTTTTCCCCCTTTCCTCTTTGCATTTATATCTAATTACTTAAGTACCATTTATGGGAAAAAACTCCTCTTTCTCCCATTGGTCTGTCCTGCTGCTTTGTCATAAGATAAGTGTCCATAGATTTCAATTTCTTGGCTCTTTATTCTGCTTCTTTTGCCTGTGTGGCTATTGTTGGTCAAAACCACACTATCTTAGTTACTTTGGTCTTTAAAGTCTTTTTTTTTTTTTTTAATTTTTAACGTTTTATTTATTTGTGAGAGACAGAGAGAGACAGAATGAGTGTGGGGGAGGAGCAGAGAGAGAGGGAGACACAGAATCCGAAGCAGGCTCCAGGCTCTGAGCTGTCAGCACAGAGCCTGATGTGGGGCTTGAACCCACGAACCGAAAGATCATGACCTGAGCCGAAGTCGGATGCTTAACCGACTGAGCCACCCAGGCACCCTAAGGTCTTTAAAGTCTTTATACCTGGTACAGCAGGCAGCCCCCCCACCCCGCCCCATATTGTTCTTCATGTGTTCTGTCTTTTCTTGGATTTTGCACTTTGTTGGGGGGAGAGGGGGAGCAGGTTTCTTTTCATTCTTTTTTGGGCCTCAAGTGCAAAGGATTGAGTTGACTATAATTCTCTGTTCACGTCATATTATTATTATTATTTTATATGTTTATTTATTTTTGAGAGAGAGAGAGCATGAACCGGGGAGGGACACAGAGAGGGGGTCAGAGGATCTGAAGTGGGCTCTACCCTGATAGGGTGACAGCAGCGAGCCTGATGTGGGGCTCGAACTCATGAACCGTGAGATTGTGACTTGAGCCAAAGTCGGACGCTCAACCGACTGAGCCACCCGGGTGCCCCTGTTCATGTCGTATTGTTATTATTGGTCTGTACAAGGCTCCATTCCTGTTTTATTCATCTATTTATTAATTCTATTTTCTCTATTCTTCACTCCCGTTTCCTTCCCCATGGGCTACCTTCTCATCTTTGTCAGTGTGGATCTTTTTATTTATGTGAGTCCTTTGAAAATGTGTATTGGGGCGCCTGGGTGGCTCAGTCGGTTAAGAGTCCAACTTCGGCTCCGGTCATGATCTCGCGGTTCGTGGGTTCGAGCCCCTCGTCGGGCTCTGTGCTGACAGCTCAGAGCCTGGAGGCTGCTTCTGATTCTGTGTCTCCTTTTCTCTCTGCCCCTTCCCCGCTCATGCTCTGTCTCTCTCTGTCTCTCAAAATGAATAAACATTAAAAAAAAAAAAAGAAAATGTATATGGATATATTTTGTACACATGTTTATAATTTTCATCCACGGTTTCTTTGATTTATCTATCTATCTATCTATCTATCTGTCATCCATGGTATTATTTTAAGCTTATCTTGGCTTTTCACTTTTGTACCCCATCCTATGTTCCAAAGATTTATCCATTACTGTCTAGTTAGTTTTGTAGTACTCCAATATACATTTCACCTACTTGCTTCCCCAGTGATGGAAACTAGCTGGCCTCCAAATAAAGCTGCATGGAACATCTTTGTCCCCTCGTGGACATTGTGAGATTTCTTAGGTATATATATGCCCAGCAATGGACTTGCTGAGATATAGGGTAGGTGCTACCTAATTTGACCAAGTACTAGACTGAATTCAGAGTGGCTTTATGGGTCTACATTCTCCCTAAGAGGGATCCTGTAACTGTATTTCCCTACCAACATTGGGCATCAGCCAGCTTTCAAATTTTTGCCAGATGGGTATGTGTAAAATCATTTCCATTTGCATGACTTTGGCTACTAATAAGTTTGCCTCTTTTATAAATTGCCTGATTATATCTTTTGTCCATTTTTCTATTGGGGCTCCTCTAATTTGCTTCTTGATTTGCAGTTCTGTGTGTTTTCTTCTAACTTTAAAAAAAATATTTATTTATTTTTGAGAGAGAGAGAGAGATAGAGAGAGAGAGACAGAGCATGAGCGGGGGAGGGCAGAGAGAGAGGGAGACACAGAATCCGAAGCAGGCTCCAGGCTCCGAGCTGTCAGCACAGAGCCCGATGCGGGGCTCGAACTCACAAACCGTGAGATCATGACCTGAGCCGAAGTCGGACGCTCAACCGACTGAGCCACCCAGGCGCCCCTGTGTTTTCTTCTATATATTAGTCCCTTGTCAGTTTAAAAATTGCAAATGCCGTCTTCCATTTCTTCATCAACCCATTAACTTTGCTTATAGTGTTCTTTGTTGAATGAAAATTCTAATATTGCTGTAAGACGACGTATCAGTTTATCCATTGTTTTGACTTGTGTCGGTGAGTCTGTCTAGTCCTAGGTCACAAAGACGTTTTAAAATATTTTGTCCTATTAACTTTATTTTTTAAATTTATTTTCCAAAGTTTGTTTATTTATTTTAAGTAATCTCTACACTCAAGGTAGGGCTTGACCTCATGACCCTGAGATCAAGAGTCGTATGTTCTTTCGACTGAGCCAGCGAGGCGCCCCTTGTCCCATTAACTTTATAGTTTGACTTTTTGCATTCAGTTCTTTGAACTATTTGCAGCCCAACTTTGTATGTGATGTTGGGTAGAGTTTCCATTATATTTATTTTGAAAGAAAGTGAGCAGTTTCCCCCACGGTGGTTATTTAGTCAGGAACCTGCCATTTTCTCCACTGACCTGTGTGGGGCAATCTTCATCATATGGTGATTTCCCCACATATAGATGAGAATGTCTCTGTGAGCTCTCTCTTGTAGACTCTTGGTTTGTTTTTCTGTTCTTGCATCAAAAACATCTTCCAAAAAAGACAATTCCTATAGAGTAGTTTTAGGTTTACAGCAAAGTTTGAGAGCAAAGTACTGAGATTTCCCATTACCTTGTGCTCCCCACATGCACAGCCTCCCCGGCCAGAGCGGGACATTTGTTACAACTGGCGAACCTCCATTGACACATCATAAGTCACCCCAAATCGGTAGTTTACTTTAAGGTTCACTCTTGGTGGTGTACATTTTATGAATTTGGGCAAATGCATGAAGACATGTATCCATCATCATGGTATCATATAGAATTATTTCCATTGCCCTGAAAATTCTTGGGGCTCTGCCTAGTCATTCTTCTCCTTTCCCCCCACACCTGTGACAGATGGGTAAGGCCACAGGACCTTTGGGAGTATTATATATTTTTTGTTGTTGTTGTTTTTATTTATTTTTGAGACAGGGAGAGACAGAGCATGAATAGGGGAGGGTCAGAGAGAGGGAGACACAGAATCTGAAACAGGCTCCAGGTTCCGAGCTGTCAGCACAGAGCCCGACGCGGGGCTCGAACTCATGGACCGCGAGATCATGACCTGGGCCCAAGTCGGCCGCTTAACCGACTGAGCCACCCAGGCGCCCCCCCTTTGGGAGTATTAGAAGAAAAAGCTTAGCACATTCGAAGGAAAACAAAAGAAACACTTATTAATCGTTTATTATGTACCAAGTCTCATAAGAACTCTATGAGGCAACTACCATTATTAACCTCAATTTGCAGATGAGGAAGCTGAGATACAGGGTGGTTCATTAGCTCCTCTAAGATCATACAGCTAGTAAGTAGGTGATGGACTGGATTGGACTTCAGGCAGCCTCACTCCAGAATCTACTACCTTAACATTACATTTTTGCCCTGTCATAAAAGCAATCTGGGTGAAATGTGAGTCTGTATCAGCGACAGTTGAGAGACCTCAGGCAAATTTGCTTATTAAAGAACAGTGTGACTCATACCTCTGTTCCCGTAGATCTCTAAGATATGCTTTAGAAGTACCCATAAGATGTTTTGGATCCAAATGGCTGAAGTAGATTGTTCTGTTGTTCCTGTTTGAAGACCACCTCTGCTGTTGAGTGGGTGCCATGGGTTTTAAGCCTGGTGGCCATTCCAGAAACCTCTTCCAACGTAATACCAACCAACATTTATTACGCATTTCTTACCTGTTGATCGCTGTTCCAATGTTACACGAATCAATGCAGGATTTCTCAACTTGTGGCTGGAAAGTACCTTCTGTGGAGGCTGTCCCGGGCACCGGAGGATATTTAGCCGTACCCTTGGACCATAGCACCGGATACATTAGCAGCTCTCTCCCTACTTGTGACAGCCGAAAATGTCTCCAGACATTGTCAAATATCCTCTAGGGGTGGAAATCACGCCTGGGTGACCATCATCCAATTTGTATATTTAATTCTTTACCAAAAACCCTAAGAGGGAACTATCATTATTATCATTGCCATTTCACCAATGAGGAAATGACACTTACACGGAAATTAGGTAACTTTCCCAAAGTTACACCTAACGGGTGCTGCCGCCGAAAATCAAATCCAGGCCTCTGACTCTGAGCTTAACCCCGAAACTTTGCCGCCTTCCAGCAAACTGTTGATCTAAGGGAACTTGTGTGCCACATGATCCCTCGGGCCCTCAGAAAAATCTCAAAATCATTTCTTGTTTTTTTTTTTTGTTTTTGGCCTGATTCCTGCAGATACTGGGATCTGAAAAGCGGGGCTTGTATACGAATCTTCAATGGCCACCAGGGGACAGTCACTTGCATGGATTTATATATGAACAAACTTGTCTCCGGAGCAAGAGATTGCCAGGTGAAAGGTGAGAAAGAAATGCCTTAAACTTTCTAAGAAGCTTCCCCAAATCCATGGGTTGTCAAAATACTTGTTTAGCTCATTTCTGTAGGAAGACATTCTTTTACTCATCCATCCATCCATCCGTTGATCCATTTACTTCACAACTATTAGCAGAATACCTACAATATGCTAGACGCTGTGCTAAGTGCTAAAAAAAATGAATATGACCCTGTTCAATATGGCTTTTTATTTCCTCAAGAGGCTCATAATCTCATAATGGAGACAGATACGTAAATATACAATGGGGGATATCATAAAGATGTGAATAGTAACTGCCGCCATTTATTGAGTACCAAGTTCGTGGCTGACGTCGGTGCTTTACCTGTATTATCGTATTCAACCCTCACAAGAAGCCTGTGGCATGGATGCAGACGAGGAATCCAAAACTCAGAGGAAAAAAAACAGCTTGCCCCAGATCAGAGCCGCTGAGCGGTGGGGTGGGGATTTGAACCCAGGGCTGTCTGACTCTAGATCACGCGCTCCTAACCAACACGCGGAGTTCTTTTTTTTTTAAATTTTTTTTTCAACGTTTTTTATTTATTTTTGGGACAGAGAGAGACAGAGCATGAACGGGGGAGGGGCAGAGACAGAGGGAGACACAGAATCGGAAACAGGCTCCAGGCTCCGAGCCATCAGCCCAGAGCCTGACGCGGGGCTCGAACGCACGGCCCGCGAGATCGTGACCTGGCTGAAGTCGGACGCTCAACACGCGGAGTTCTAAGGGACCACAGAAATAAGAGTGAGGGAAAGCACCACAGACAGGGTGCTGTTCGAGTGTGGTCTTGATGACGCGTCGTTCTACAAGCGGTGGAAGAATGAATGCCATTCTAAGCAGAAGGGACAGCATAGGCAAATTTGCAGAAGGTTGAAGAAAATGGTGTATTGGGGGAATTTCCCCTTGCTGGGTACGGCTGCAGTAGAGCGTGTGGTGACGGACAGAAGGCTGGTTACTTTGTTTGGGGCCAGATTATCAAGGGTCTTCTGCATCCGGGTAGGAAGTTGACCTTCATCCTATAGAATGCAGGAGGCTATAAATGCACTCTGAGCTGTGGACTGACATGATCAGATGTGTTTCTGAGAAAGATGACTCTAGTCATAGTATGGGAGAAGGTTGGAGGGAAGGGACTGTGTGGAGATGGGGACAAGTGAAGACAGTACCCAGTCTGGAGAACTGCGGTGGTATCTTCAGAATAGCCAAGAACAGGGGGCGCCTGGGTGGCTCGGTCGGTTGAGCATCCGACTTCGGCTCAGGTCACGATCTCACCGTCCATGAGTTCGAGCCCCGCGTCGGGCTCTGTGCTGACTGCTCAGAGCCCAGAGCCTGTTTCAGATTCTGTGTCTCCCTCTCTCTGACCCTCCCCCGTTCACGCTCTGTCTCTCTCTGTCTCAAAAATAAATAAATGTTAAAAAAAAAAATTAAAAAAAGAATAGCCAAGAACAGGCAAGTGTGAAGAAAGTCAGGTGGCTATGAGTTTACATGAGGTGACAGGAGGGCAGATAATGAGGCCGGACTTTTAAACTCAGGTCACTGGGTATTTGGAAGTGTCATTAACGGCAATAAGGACCACAGGGGAAGAATAGGGTAGGGTGAGGAACGAAGGGGGAGATGCTGGCTTCAGTTTTGGACCTCTTGAGTGTGGTAGGCAGAATGATGGCCAACCGAACACGTTCACCTCCTAATCCCCGGAAACTGTGACCGTGTCACCTTGCACGGCAAAAGGGACTTTGCAGATGTGATTAAGCTGAGGACCCGAAAAGGGAGAGACGGCCCTGGGTTATCAGATGGGTAATCACATGGGTCCTTAAAAACAGAAACTGTCTTGTCCGTGATCAAAAGGAGATGTGACAATGAGGAGTGCTCAGAAACATGCGACGTTGCTGGCTCTGAAGATGGAGAAAGGGGGTCGTGAGCCAAGGGACATGGGTGGCCCTGGGAAGGTGGAACAGGCAAGGATACGGATCCCTCCAGCCCCAGAATCTCCATAAGGGAACACAGCTCTGCGGACACCTTGATTTTAGCCTTGTGAGGTCACATCAGGCTTCCGTCAGATAGTACATTTGCGTTGCGTTCAGCCACTAACCTTGTGGGAATTTGTTACAGCAGCAACAGAAAGCTAATACACTGGGTACGGGAGTCCCGAGGACAGCCAGGTGAGGACTGCAGGAGGCAGATGCAGGTGTGAGTTGCCCCGTGAGTTGACTGCACCATGGGTCTGGGGCTCCAAGCTGCATTGGTTCGGTGGTTATCAATTGGAATGAACGGTGGAGGTGCCCGGCGTGGAGATTTCCCCTGCAAAGCACGAGGAAAGAACGAAAAGCGAAGGGAGGCGAGGGACCCAGAAGTCACAGCGTGTTAGGTGGGGGCAAAAGGGGCAGGAAAGCGAAAGCGGAGTGATGTTCCGTATGCCGGCACTCAGACCGGCTTAAGAAACTTTATTCCCCACCTCCTTGCCCTCCTTGACCTGACCGGAAGTTCTCGTTGCCACGACTGCGTTGAGGAGGAGAGCGGACGGCATGAAAGGAGGAGAGTTTGGAGGTGGAAGGGCAGACAAGGCCTCCAAATTTGAGAGAGTCTCGTGGGGCCCCCGGCAGGGCTGCAACTAGGACAAGGGGAGCTAGGCTCTCACCTCGGGTGTAAAACTTAAGGGGGCACCCCAAACTCCTGGTAATCAAAGATACCACATTTTCACACAATATCCAAAAGGCCAAAAATTAATTCACAAAATACATGATGGAAAAAAAATATCCCAAGATCTCTCTCTTCCCCCTAATCCTAGTCCCAGCCTCCTGGCCTACCTGTTCCCCCTGGGTTTCCCCCAGTGAATCTTTTCTCAACAATTCCCAATGAATCTTTTAATTCATCCTTCAACTTTCTCCCCCCGCCCCACTTTTTTTTTAAGATTTAATTTTAATTTTTTTTTAATTTTTTTTAACGTTTTTATTTATTTTTGAGACAGAGAGAGACAGAGCATGAACGGGGGAGGGGCAGAGAGAGAGGGAGACACAGAATCGGAAGCAGGCTCCAGGCTCCGAGCCGTCAGCCCAGAGCCCGACGCGGGGCTCGAACTCACGGACGGGGAGATCGTGACCTGAGCCGAAGTCGGACGCTTAACCGACTGAGCCACCCAGGCACCCCAAGATTTTATTTTTAAGCAATCTCTACCCCCGACGTGGGGCTCGAACTCACAACCCCGAGGTCAAGAGTCACACCCTGTATTGACTGAGCCAGCCGGGAGCCCATCAACTTTGTGCTTTCTAATTGGATAAGAGGCCAACGTATATGGAAAAAACAAGTGAAGAAAAGCGTACTTACAGAAGTTAGGGTTGATCTAGCGTATGGTTACGAGCATGGGTTCTGGGGCCAGACTCTAAGGGTCCGAATCCCAGCTCTATCTGCTTGCCATCTGCGTGATCTTGAGCAGGTTACTGAACCCCTCTATGCCTCAGTTTCCTCATCTGTGTAGTGGGGAATAAAGACAGTAGCTGTCTCACGAAGACGAGTTAATATACACCAAGCACTTCCAATGGGGCCTGGCTCGTTGTTAGTGCTCAATGGAGGTATCGGCTGGGGTAATTACTTGGTCTTAGGTTGCGGTCATTACTTGGTCTTAGTTTGTACACTCTGTTGCCTGAGAGGTACTTTGGGGCTGATGGGGCCAACTTTAACGGTCTCATTCCCGAATCTGTGGTGCCTGCTTTCAGTTTCTTCCTTTAAGGTCTATTCTCCCACCTGCTCATCTATTTTCACACCTTCCCAACACTCGCAGGATGGTGGGTGGTAGAAACATGGAGCCTGCCCCCAGCTGTGGCCGTCTCTCAAGTAGTAAAATCCAGAAGTCAGATTCAGAAATCGGTTTTTTAAAAGGAATAAACAAACATTAAAATGCTTTCAATGTTGATTTATTTTTGAGGGGTGGGGGAGGGGCAGAGAGAGAGAGAGAGAGAGAGAGACAGAATCTGAAGCAGGCTCCAGGCTCTGAGATGTCAGCGCAGAGCCCGACGCGGGGCTCGAACTCACGAGCTGTGAGATCGTGACCTCAGCCGAAGTCGGGTGCCTAACCGACGGAGCCCCCCAGGCACCCCCAGAAATATGGTTAAATGTAAATAAGGATAGACAACTTGCTTTTCCTTTGGACATAGAAGGGGTGAGTCAGGAGAATAGTATCTGGAAGGAATAATGCCATGAAACACGTGCCGTGATTTTCCTGAAATCCACTCAATAGCAAGTATTTTTCAGGCTCAAGAAGGAGGCTTATTAGTGAAATAAGTCATACAGAGAAAGACAGATACCATATGTTTTCACGCTTATGTGGATCCTGAGAAACTTAACCGAAGCCCATGGGGGAGGGGAAGGGGAACAAAAAGTTAACAGAGGGGGAAGGAGGCAAACCATGAGAGACTCTTAAAAACTGAGAATAAACGGAGGGTTGATCGGGGGTGGGGGGGGGGGGTGATGGGCACTGAGGAGGGCACCTGTCGGGATGGGCACGGGGGGTGGTGTGGAAACCAATGTGACAATAAATTTCATATTAAAACCAACAAATAAATAAATAAAAAAAAGAAGGAGGCTTATTAGAGATGAGCTGTCTAGCGCTTGGACCCCAAGGCTGAGTTGTAGGGTTAGAGCCAAGGTCTCTGCGTTGCTGGCTCTCTCAGGGACCCACGGTCAGGGAGTTCTGTGCTGCGGGCTCATGGAGCTGTTGGTGAGCCTGTAGGGGTGCTGGGCCAGGCGGAGGCCTTCTAGGGTCTCCCTTGATGGGCGTGGCTTCTGGGCCGGGCTGTAGAACTCCACCATAACCTGCCTTCGTGCCCCTCCCCACCCCTTTCAGAGTGGGATGTCGAGACAGGGAAGTGCCTGAAGACGCTTAAACACAAAGACCCCATCTGGGCCGCCAGGATCAATGACAGCTACATCGTGAGCAGCTGTGAGCGGGGGATAATCAAAGTGTGGCACACTGTCACGGCCCAGCTGGTAAAGGTGAGAGAGCAGTGGGCTGGCGGGGGCGGGGAGGGGGGAGGGGGGACCGATGGTCATGGACGGGAGGAGACTCACGGCTCTTCAGACCATCCTAAAGGTACCGTGTTAGAGTCACCCAAAGGGTGGTCCTGAAGAATTTTAGGGGAAACTCCCCTCCCACTACCCCCCCCCCACCCCAAAAGAGGGCCATTCTGAGACTGTGGAGGGTCAGGGATCATGTGACTTACGTTGTCACGCAAGTGGTGGTAGCAGGCTACGTTCTGACTCCGTATGATATACGGGCTCAGGGTCTTTTAACAGTGGCTTTTCCTTTTCCAGAACATTCTACCCTGACTCTTGCATGGGGTAAGGAAATGAGCAGAGTCACAGTAGTTTTTCTCCTTACTCTCTGGTGAAAAGAGAACAGTGGCTGCTCTTGAAAGCGACTGAATGCTCACACACACCCAAAGTGTTGCTAGAGTTGAAACCTCCTGGCTCTAGCGGGCAGTGGTGAGATACATTTGTGCCGGGAACACAGGAGCACAGCGAGAAGCTGCTGGGCCGGCTGGTGCATTTTCTTCCCATCAGTATTGTTGTCACCATGGTCTAACCAGCAGTTGCAGGCACGGGGAGGCCCCAAGTGTCCTGCGGTCCTGGCAGGGACCTGGGGTTGGAACACACCTGACCCTTCACCTTGTGGCAGAAGACAATGGTGAATTCTGGCCCTCTCCCGGACTCCAGGAAGATGAGGCCTGCCCCAGCCACAGAGCCCTCAGGAGCAAGGCTCTCCTTAATCATTCCTTCACTGGGGAGAGAGCTCTGGAGAGAGGGAGGCATGGACACCACTGGCTTTTTCAGAACAAAAGCAAAGAATGGCGGAGTGTGTTGGGATTCATCCAGAGAAGCCTCCAGCTTTGGGCCTTGGAGGACTCACAGTCCGAGTTGCAGATGGGCTGAAAACAGAGGCATCTTCTCTTGCAGACTCTCATTGGCCACGAGGGAGCTGTGAAGTGTCTGTGCTTTGACCCGTGGCATCTCGTCTCAGGAGGTGCAGATGGCCTGGTCATGGCCTGGAGCATGGTGGCAAAGTACGAGCGGTGCCTCATGGCCTTCAAGCATCCGAAGTAGGTGCCAGGAAAGCCCTGGTTGATGGATGTGGGACTCTCTCCTTTTCCCTCACAGCCTAGATTTTGTAACAACGGTACTAGATGTGGGTTAGGCTCATGACACATGTGACACATTTATATCCGTTATCAGACGACATTAGGCGCGTTCCGGGTGGTATGGCCACACGCTTACATCTGTTTATGAATATTGGCAGAGCCATCCCAAATAATGCCAATTCCAGTAAACTGAAAATTCTTGGAGTTGGTCTTTACCCCAGGCCTCTACTTAAAATCATCCAAGTGCCAAAGATTTAAAAATAACCAAGGGGTTAAAGAAGGAGCTTTCTTACAAGTCTGCCGGCTACATTCTATTCCAGGACGGCAAACGTCTCATTTTACAATTCCAATCCCAGTTTAGTGGTGGTGGCTGCTTGGAGCCAGTGGAGAAGTAGTCTGAGGTCACATTTGAGCTTGTTTGCAGAGGATCTTGTGGTCACTTAATGGTTCTGCCACGGCCACGGGTTTTTATAGGCTGTGTGATGTCACTCTTGTACCGCGTGAACAACGCTTCTTCCCCTGCGTGCGTTATCAAAAACTCTAGGGAAACAAGATGCTACCCTAGTTGACTAAAAGAGTGAATGGAGGGGCGCCTGGGTGGCGCAGTCGGTTAAGCGTCCGACTTCAGCCAGGTCACGATCTCGCGGTCCGTGAGTTCGAGCCCCGCGTCGGGCTCTGGGCTGATGCCTCGGAGCCTGGAGCCTGTTTCCGATTCTGTGTCTCCCTCTGTCTCTGCCCCTCCCCCGTTCATGCTCTGTCTCTCTCTGTCCCAAAAATAAATAAAAAAAAAAGTTGAAAAAAAAAAATTAAAAAAAAAAAAAAAAAAAAAGAGTGAATGGATCTTCTAGGGGACCTATCACCGAGAGTTATTTAGTAAAATATGGCCCTAGATTTCCTCGTGTCTTCGTAGGAACCTCTTGAGCCGGCACGCTGGCCTTGTGGGAGGTGGAAGGGGATTTGAGTTACATGTGTGTGTTTACTCTTTGTGGTGTGTGACCGCGTTATTGGTGAGTAGGTGCTGGGAAGGGCTTCTGTTCAGTGATTTATCTGGGGTTATCAATAAGCCTCTTAGCATGTTGTCTGGATTACCAAAACTTACGAAAGGAAAGAGTCAGGCTTTAGGATGTCGCCTGAAAGTTGTAATTATATGTTTTTATTTTATTTATTTATTAAATGTTTATTTATTTAGTTTGAGAGAGAGCGCGCGAGCATAAGAAGGGGAGGGGCAGGGAGAGAGAGGGAGACACAGAATCCGAAGCAGGCTCCAGGCTCTGAGCTGTCAGCACAGAGCCCGACGCGGGGCTCGAACCCACGGACCGTGAGATCATGACCTGAGCCCAAGTCAGAAGCTTAACCGACTAAGCCACCCAAATGCCTCTTATTTTCACTTTTAGATGGGGCGACCAGTTGATCGACTGATCTATCCATCACAGGAGCCACATTGACCTCTTTGCTGTCCTTTGAACGTGCTAAGCGTGCTGTAGCTTTCAAGGTCTTTGTTGTTTCTGTTTTGCTAGTGGTTGGGGCCTTGAAGTGTCTTAATCTGACCAGGGCTAAGGCCGAATGGTATGGGGTGAATGTCATTCTGTTAACACATTATGTCAATAATCATACTCCAAAACCTGAGCTGACACTCACCTTTTCATCAGATATTTGTTGAGGACCTTCTACGAGCTGGGCCTTGTGTTAGGTGCTGGGCATGCAGAGATGAGTAAGAGACAGGTTGTGAGAATTTAACAGTGTACCTGAAGCTTGTGTATGTGTGTGCGAGGGGAGGGGAGACGATGGAGATAGAGGGTGGTTTTGTGGAGAAGGTAGCACATGAGCAAGGCCACAGACGGACCTGGATGGGTACAGATGGCAGGGATCCAAGGACTTGTTTGACACATAAGATCTAACAAATTGGTGGCATCAGATTCAACTTAAAGAAAATTTTTAAGTTTATTTATTTTGAGCGAGAGCGCACAAGCTTGAGCAGGGGTGGGGTAAAGAGAGGGGGAGAGGAATAATCCCAAGCAGGCTTCGAGTTGTTGGCACGGAGCCGGGTGCGGGGCTTGGACCCGCGAACCACGAGATCAGGACCTGAACCAAAGTCGGATGCTTAACCGATTGAGCCACCCAGGCGCTCCCGAATTCAACTTTTTAGCATCATTAACAGGAATGGGGTAATTACATTTTGTAGCTGAATACTCCACACGTCTGGAGGCCCGCTTGGCTGCAGCCGCTGTGGGAAGGTTTTGTGGGAAGCATCTACGTCACCTGGCCCTCTCTCTTCTGCTGGTCACCACCAAAGGGAGCTCACACATTTCGTCCCTGGGTAAAACTTTCCTTCGGGACGTTTCACTGGAAGAATGAAAGCCGCTCATTTAAGATCCCAAAGGAACTGCTTAAACACTGGGTTTTTGCTTCCTATAAAGATGATCATTTCCCCATGTGTGGATTTCTTTCTTCACTGATGCTAGGGACGCCTGGCTGGCTCCATTGGTGGAGCGTGACTCCCGATCTCGGGGTTGTCGGTTCGAGCCCCGTGTTGGGTGTAGAGATCACTGAAAAATATCTAGTGATACTATCTGAAAAGGCATCAAAACAGTAAGTTCTCAGCATGACTTTTTCAGAAGTCATTAGCTAGGAACCAAATTGTAAGAGAAAGGCGTGATCACCTCTGGATCAGACCCCCCCCCCCCCCCCCCGCCCCGGCCAAAAAACCCCAAACAAATAAAAAACAAAACAAAACAAAAATGCAAAAGCACAAAACCCGTGACAGAAGCCTCTGTGTTTCGCCACCTTGTGGCACTGTGACCGGACTGCAGGAAAAATAACCACGGGATGGGAGGAGAGAGGACAGCCACGTCTTGAAGGTGAATGGCGGTCGTGACCGCTGCCTCCCCACCATACACAAAATACCCCACGCTACCAACACACCCAAGCCTTCCAGCAACACACGGGTACAGCCTGCCGCTCTGTTCTCTTCCAGGGAGGTGCTTCACGTGGCTCTTCTCTTCCTCCGGGTCATCAGCGCCTGTGCCGACGGCAAGATCCGCATTTACAATTTCCTAAACGGGAACTGTCTGAAGGTGATGAAAGTCAATGGCAGAGGTGACCCCGTGCTGTCCTTCTTTATTCAGGGCAACAGGTGGGTGGTAGGTGTGGAGGTCAGAGCCGTGAGCAATTCTGTTTGGATGATTTTCTGCTCCCCTGGGACACCAGCCTTGGCTTTGCTGGCAGGAGGAGAGAGTGGGCAGGGCTCTCCTCCAATTTTGGCAGTAGAAGGGTAATATTTTGGCTATACAGGGGTAATATTTTGGGTAATATTTTGGCGGTAGAAAGGTAATGGTCTTGCGGGGGACTAATCGGACTTTGCACAAAGCTTAGCAGTCGGGGTTCACATTGCTTTTAATTTGTTCCGGATGTCTGGGCAAGTCAGGCCGTGAGTACAGTTAAGGCACTGCCGTGAATGTGTAGACCCTGCTTGGCTCCCTGGCCCTGCCTTCTCTGACCATCTGTCTCTGATGCCCACTTCTTTTTTTTTTTTTTTTTTAATGTTTATTTATTTTTGAGAGAGAGAGAGAGAGAGACAGAGCGTAAGCAGGGAAGGCGCAGAGAGAGAGGGAGACACAGAATCCGAAGCAGGCTCCAGGCTCCGAGCTGTCAGCACAGAGCCTGACTAGGGGCTCGAACTCACGAGCTGTGAGATCACGACCTGAACCGAAGTCGGGAGCTTAACTGGCTGAGCCACCCAGGTGCCCCTTCTGATGCCCACTTCTAACGCAAGGAGACTTCTGGGAGGGTGGGGGATGGCTATAGCGGCCGGTCCAGTGTCCACTGGGGAAGAACCGAGCCGGTGGGTTTACAGAAACCAGAACAATGACTAATTATATATAGTATTACACTTGCTATATGCTAGGTTCGGGGTGATATTATGTGAAAATACCCAAATAGAATTGTCTTTTACACAGATCACTTGAGACATCAGTTAATCTCCCTGAATCATATTGCCTTCCTTTTTTTTTTTTTTTTTTTTTTTTTTGGTAAAGAACAAAAACCTGATGTTTTATTTATTTATTATTATTTTTAATTTTTTTTTACATCTATTTATTTACTTGGAGAGCGAGAGAGTGGGGAAGGGGCAGAGACAGAATCCTGAGTAGGCTCCGTGCTGTCAGCCCGACACGGGGCTTGATCCCATGAACCACGGGATCGTGACCAGAGCTGAAGTCGGACGCTTAACCGACTGAGCTACCCGGGTGCCCCACAGCTGTTCTGTTTAAATTTAGGGCATGCTCAGAGACTTTGGGGGTGATGGAGGGACAGGGGGAGCAAAGTCCTCTGTTACAGTTTTCCTCATCCCCATCACAGCAATAGAAACATGGTATTTGGATACTGTGCTTGAGAAAAAGGGTGAACTTCAAGACGGTGGGGTGCAGAATAGCTAAGTTTTCTGCGTTGGGCACCCTAGGAACTTGGTACTCACTCCGTGAATGGAAATTCACTTAAAAATATTTTAACTTGGGGGCCGCCTGGGTGGCTCAGTCGGTTAAACGCCAGAATTCGTCTCAGGTCATGATCTAGCGATTTGTGAGTTCGAGCCCCACATCGGGCTCTCTGCTGGCAGCACAGAGCCTGCCTTGGGTCCTCTGTCCCTCCCTCTCTCTCTGCCCCTCTCCCACTGGTTCCCTCTCTCTCTCTCTCTCCCTCTTTCAAAATAAATAAACTTAAAAAAATATTGTAATTTGCAAAGTAAAGTAATCAGAACACATGGCCGCGCTGACACTTAATTTTAAAGGAAACGACCCTCACCGCCCCGCCGGCTACCTTTCATCACTCCAGATCCTTCAGTAGCCGACACCGTCCTGCTTGTACAGTCTCTCCCCCCGGGCGCCGTTCCCTTGGCCTCGGCATTGGACACGACCGTGATTGACGTGCCTTATTTGGAGGCCCGGGCAGTGGCGGCCTTCATGCTCCTTTTGTGGGCGATCTTGTTGCTTTTGTTCCAGGATGGTGATCAACACAGAGAGCAATATTCTCATGTTCCAGTTTGAGAATGTTAAGTGGCAGTACTCCCTGGACAAGGCCAAACAAAAGAAGAAGGAGAAAGAAGAGGACAGGGAAGAAAACGGCCTTGTGGAAGTTCTCTCCAGGTCTAGCACTCAGGTTTCCAGCCTGAAGGACTCGTTATCCAGTCAACAAACCGTGACCCAGGAGTCCCTGTTAAGTAAACCAGGCAGGTCCCGAGTTTTCCGGAGGACAACCAGGTTACTTACAGGTAAGAGAACTGAATCCCAGGCCACCTCGGTGTACCCGATGGAGTGGATGAGAGGGTGGCAGGATGAGTTTCTTTGTAGGGAAAGAACGAGCATACAAGTTGGGGAGGGGCAGGGAGGGAGGGAGACACAGAATCCGAAGCAGGTTCCAGGCTCCGAGCTGTCAGCACAGAGCCCGACGTGGGACGTGGGGCTCGAACCCACGAACCGCGAGATCATGACCTGAGCCCAAGTTGGATGCTTAACTGACTGAGCCACCCAGGCGCCGCAATGATTTATTTTATTTAAGTTCATTTATTTATTTTGAGAGAGAGAGAGAGAGAGAGAGAGCGAGAATGGAGGAGAAGCAGAGAGAGAGAGAGGGAAAGACAGGATCCCAAGCAGGCTCCACACTGTCAGCACAGAGCCCCATGCAGGGCTCAAACTAAGGAACCGTGAGATCATGACCTGAGCTGAAAAGAGGAGTCGGATGCTTAAGCCACTGAGCCACCCAGGCGCCCACCAATGATTTCTTGAAAATGTAAATCTTCACCTTTAAGGAAGGTGGGAGCCCATTCTTTTTGATTCACCAACTGGTTAGCCAACTCAAGAGAATCTCCCGATTTTCAAGGCCTAGGTTTACAAACGTATTAGAATCTTTGTACAGTAGATAACTAATATCTACTATATACTTGCCATGAATACAAAAAGCAACCAACATCTGCGCCCATCCAAACATACATTACATAATTATTTCCTTAAAACAGAGGCAAGATATTATTGTACCACAGAAAAATGAGCTATGCAGAATGTATTATCTCGAGAGCCCTGATTGATAACATGCGTACCCAGAAAATATTAGTTATAAAGCAGATACGTGTGTGTGTGTGTGTGTGTGTGTGCGTGAGTGCTGTTGGGAATGCTATTTATAAGACGCACAGAGAATAAATTAGGAGTGGGGTACAGTAGCCAGACTCCTTCCTTTTACCTGTCCCCGATTTTGGCATGGATAACTGGATCCCCAGATCTAAAGAGAACATCAAGAGATCACGTCCAGGCAAACACTACAAATGATCAGCTCTCTCTTGAGGAGACCAAGAGGTTTAGGTGGTGCTTAAAGCTTGGCAATCAGTAGGAAAAGTGGGTGAGAGGAAGGGCAGGAGGGGATGTAGATCTCAGTCTCCGGATGACTTACCTAGTGTGACACAACAACAAACAAGGTGATAGTCTGGGTGAAAATCATTCGATGACCAGCTATGCGCCCCGCCCCCCCCCCCTTATGTTGACCTAATCGAATTATATAATTACTGTGACTTCCTCCTCAATCTTCAGTAGGAGTGTTAACAGAGGCACCTCAAACTCAAGGAAAGTCAAAATCACCCCGAAGATACGGCAAGAAGAGGGCGAGTCCTGTTTGTAAGGAAACAAGGGGGCATAGATGGTGGGCAAGAGAGTTTGGAAGCAAAAATCCTTGCAGGGGATACGACAAATGGTGATACTTTATTCTGGATCAGGGGCAAGATCCTCTCTCTCTCTCTTGCTCGCTCACTTTTCCCCATCTAGTTTTTCAGCAAGTCCATGACCTTGCTTATCTTTGAGAATTCAGAATGGATAAAATGTCTGGCTTTTCTTAAGGGTGATTGGTTTTTCCTTCATTGTTCCCTTACGCACAGCCTGAGAACTTCTGTAAGAGCTGCCTTTCCAGTTTTGGTCTCACAGCCTGCCTCCTCCCTGCCACTGAGACTTCTCACTTCTGGGACTATTGCGTCATCAGGAATAGAATGTCCCTTTGTTGTTTTGGAGAGACTGTGGTAAAGATTTAAAATGCCTTTCAAATATTTTTGGTTAATAGGATAGCACTTGAGTCGAACTCCCTGCAGAGACTAGCTTCAAGGTGAAGTTTCAGGAGGGCTCTACTAACAAGGGCTCTACTATATCCTTGAATATACATATGTTTATGTACCTGTACAGGTATACCTGCAAGGGTAAAGTCTTAGCAGTGGCGTTGCCAAGACAAAGGATAACGGCCCTTAACAGTTAGAAAGGTATCGGGGCACCTGGGTGGCTCAGTAGGTTAAGCGTCGCACTTCGGCTCAGGTCGTGATCTCACAGTTCGTGAGTTCAAGCCCCATATCGGGCTCTCTGCTGTCAGCACAGAGCCTGCTTCAGCTCCTCTGTCTCCCTCTCTCTGCCCCTCCCCTGCTCTCACACACGATCTCTCTTAAAAATAAATAAACATAAAAAAATTGGAAAGATATTGATATCGCACCCCTATGTTTATTGCAGCATTATTTACGATAGCCAAATTATGGAAGCAACCCAAGTGTCCATCAGTAGAGGAATGGATAAAGAAGATGTGGGTTGTGTGTGCGTGTGTGTGTGTGTGTATTTACTTGCATATATACATATACTATATACAAATATATACATGTATATACCCCACATATGTACATTATATATATTTGTGCATACACACACACATACACACACTGAAATATTACTCAGCCATGAAAAGAATGAAATCTTGCCATTTGCAACAACACGGATAGATCTAGAGGGTATAATGGTAAGCGAAATAAGTTAGAGAAAGACAAATACTGTATGATTTCACTCATATGTGGAATATAAGAAATCAAAGGAACAAAGAAAAAAAAGATACCAAACAACAGACCCTTAACTATGGAGAACAAACAGATGGTTGCCAGAGGGGAGGTGAGTGGGGGGATGGGTGAAATAGGTAAAGGGAATTAAGAGTACACTTATCTTGATGAGCACTGAGTAATGTACAGAATTGTTGAATCATTTATTGTACAGTTGAAATTAACATAACACTCCATGTTAACTATACTGGAATTAAAATTAAAAAAAAAATAATAATACCAAAAGAGGGGAACGCTAACATAGCTGATTGGATTTGGAAAAAAAATTAGAAAGATATTGCCATAGTTATCCTTAAAAATGATATACCAATTTACAGTCCCACCAACAGTGCATGAGAGCTCCCACCACACCCGGGCACGTCCAAACTGGGTGTTAGCCATCATTTTGTACTTGCTTATATGGTAAGTAAAAATAGTTTCTGCATTTCTTTGAGGTGGGTCGCTAACAAGCTAAGTGTCCACCAGCGGGCAGTGATGAAGTAGATACGGAAAAATTCACACTATGGAATACTCGCTAACAGCTACAAATTGTATCATGAGGACCTACATGTATTGACTTGGAAAGAGATCCATGATATATTATTATATGAAGAAAGACACGCTAGTGAACAATGAGTTATCACAATTCCTTTTTTAAAAAATTTGGGGGGTGCCTGGGTGGCTCAGTTGGTTGAGCGTCCGACTTTGGCTCAGGTCATGATCTCACGGTCTGTGGGTTCAAGCCCCACATTGGGCTCTGTGCTGACGGCTTGGAGCCTGGAGCCCGCTTTGGATTCTGTGCCCCCCCCCCCCCCCCCCCCGTTCCTCCCCTCCCCCCCCCTTTCCCCTCTCTAAAAAAAAAAGATTAAAAAAAAATGTGAGTTTGTTGACACACAATGTTACATTAGTTTCAGGTAAATGACATACTGTTTTGACAAGTTAACACATTATGCTATGTCCCCATTACATTGCTGTTACAATATCATTGACTGTATTCCTTATGCTGTGCCTTTTATTCCCATGACTTACTCATTTAGTAACTGGAAGCCTGTATCTCCCACTCCCCTTCACCCATTTTGCTCATTCTTCCCCCACCCCCTTCCCTCTGGCAACCATCTCTGTATTTATAGGTCCGATTCTACTTTTATTCATTTATTGTTGTTGTTGTTTAAGATTCCACTTTTGAGTGAAATCTGGTGGTATTCATCTTTCTTGGTTTGACTTGTTGCACTTAGCATCATACCCTCCAGGTATTTTCTGTGTTGTCTCAAATGGCATGATCTCATTCTTTTTATGGCTGCTTAAACATCTTCATAATCCATTCATCTATTGTTGGGCATCTACATCGCTTCCATATCTTGGCTATTGTAAATAATACTATAATAAACATAAGGATGCATATATTGAATTAGTGTTTTTGTTTTCTTTGGGTAAATATCCAATAGTGGAAATACTCCATACTGTTTTCCATCGTGGCTCCACTGATTTGCAGTCCTACGAACAGTGCACGAGAGTTCCTTTCTCTCCACATTCTTGCCAATGCTTTTATCTTGTATTTTTTATTTTAGTCATTCTGACAGGTGCAAAATGGTATCTCATTGTGGTTTTGATTTGCATTTCTCTGCAAATTATTAGAGATGTTGAGCATCTTTTCATGCATCTGTTGACCATCCGTGTGTCTTCTTTGGCAAAATGTCTGTTCAGGTCCTCTGCCCATTTTTTAAATTGGGTTGTTTTTTTGGTGATGAGTTGTGTAAGTTCTTTACATATTTTGGATATTAACCCCTGGTCGGATAGATCATTTGCAAATATCTCCCACCATTCAGTAGGTTACCTTTTTGTTTTCTTGGTGGTTTCCTTTGCTGTGTGCAAAAGCCTTTTATTTTGATGTAGTGCTGATGTTCCCCCCCCCCCCCCCCTTTTTTTTTTTTTTTTTTGCTTTTGTTCCCCTTGCCTTGGGAGACCTAGGAGATGTATCTAGAAAAATCTTGCTACGACTGATGTCAGACAGATTACTGCCCGTGTTCTAGGATTTTTATGGCTTCGGGTCTCACATTTAGGTCTTTAATCCATTTTGGGTTTATTTTTGTGTGTAGTGTTAAAGGGTGGTCCAGTTTCATTCTTTCGCTTGTAGCTGCCCAGTTTTCCCAGCACCATTCATTGAAGAGACTGTTTTTCCCCATTGTACATTCTTGCTTTCTGTGTCATAGATTGACCATATAATTACGGGTTTATTTCTGGGCTCTGTGTTCTGTTCCATTGGTCTATGTCTCTCTTTCTTTTTTTTGAATGCCAGCACCATACTGTTTTGATTACTACAGCCTTCTAGTGTATGTCAAAATCTGAATTCTGATACCTCCAGCTTTGTTTTTCTTTCTTAAGATGGCTTTGGCTATTTGAGGTCTTTTGTGGCTTCATACGTATTTCGGTGTTTTTTCTTCTAGTTTTGTGAAAAATGCTGTTGGTATATTATTCAGGGATTACACTGAATCTGTAGATGGCTTTGGGAAATCTGGATATTTTAACAATATTAATTTTTCCAGTCCGTAAGCACGGAATACCTGTTTTCTGTCATCTTTAATTTCTTTCATCAATGTCTTATAGTTCAGAGTTTAAGTCTCATCTCTTTGATTGAATTTATTTCTAGGTATTTTATTATTCTTGGTGCAATTGAAAATGGGAGTGTTTTTAAAATTCTTCTTTCTGCTGCTTCATTATTAGTGTATATAAATGCTACGAATTTCTGCTACTAATTTTGCATCCTGCAACTTTATGGAATGCACTCAGTACTTCCAGTAGTGTTTTGGTAGTCATAAGGATTTTCTATGTATAGTATCATGTCATCTGGAAATAGTGACAGTTTAACTTCTTTACCAACGTGGACACTTCTTATTTCTTTTTCTTATCTGATTGCTATGGCTAGGACTTCCAGTACTACGTTGAATAAATGTGGTGAGAGTGGACATCCTTGTCTTATTCCTGATCTTAGGGTAAAAGTTTTCAGTTTTCACCATGGAGTATAATGTGGGTTGTGGATTTTCATGTCCGGCCTTCATTATGTTGAGGTATGTTCCCTCTACCCCCACTTTCTTGACGCAATTCCTTTTCTTAATGTTTTTATTTTTTATTTTTGAGAGAGAGAGAGCGAGAGACAGAGTATGAGTGGAGGAGGGACAGAAAGAGTGAGACATAGAATCTGAAGCAGGCTCCAGGCTCTGAGCTGTCAACGCAGAGCCCGACGTGGGGCTCAAACCCACAAATTGTGGGATCGTGACCCGAGACGAAGTCAGATGCTTAACTAACTGAGCCACCCATGTGCCCCCAAACAATTCCTTTTTCTAAAGGAGAAAAACTGTGTGTTTTCATGTACACACACACACACACACACAGAGTGGTTGATTCTGGGATTAAAAAGGACAGTGGGGAAGATTTTAACATCTTAATTTTATTTAGTTTTATATGCTTTAGTAAGAATATTTAATATTTTACTATTTACTATTTTAACATCAATTTAACAATATTTAATCATCAATTCAATATTATAATTATTAAATACTATTTAATGTAATAATTTAACATTTAGTAATTTAATAAAATATTATTTATTTAACAAAGTGGACAGGGAGATATTTGAAGCTTCATCCCATCTTAGTATGTCCATACACAAACATCTTGGGATAAAACCTATTTTGTCAAGGAAAATTATATGTTCAGCACACTGTTGCATTTTATTTTCTAGTTATGCATTGGTATAGTTTGGGATACAGATTGTTTTTAATGTTTATTTATTTTTGACAGAAAGAGAGAGACAGAGAGGGAGAGAGAGAGAGACAGCACAAGTGGGGGAGGGGCAGAGAGAGAGGGAGAGACAGAATATGAAGCAGGCCAGGCTCCGAGCTGTCAGCACAGAGCCCGACCTGGGGCTCGAACCCACGAACCGCGAGATCATGACCGGAGCCAAAGTTGGACTCTTAACCGACTGAGCTACCCAGTCACCCCACGTACAGATTTTTAATTGTTAGGTCAGACTAGACAATGACTTTCATGACTCAGTTATTCCTTTCGTAAAATGGGGATAATGCTTTCAGTGTATCTGTGAGGTATTGGAGGGAGTGAAAAGCCCAAGTGAAAGAGAGATAATAGATTTGCTCACATGTGAAGACATCCTTGTTACTTCTAGGTATTAGGCGCCTTGGAAGTCTTGACCGTCATGCAGCATGTCAGAATGAATCTCTTAGCCCTGTCAAGTGACTTTTAGAACTGCTGCTATCGTTAAAAAACATTTTAGGAACTCTTGTTCAGGAAATACCTTTTTTGGTCACATTGTGATATATTTAGGCTGTATATTTTGATGCAGTTTTGAGTTTGGAAGATGTCCAAAGATCATTTGGAATCAAATTTGATAAATAATTAATAAGATAGAGGTCAAACTTTGTGTTGCAGTTTTTGTTTAAAAATAGAGATCAGTGGGGTACCTGGTGGCTCAGTGGTTAAGCGACCAACTCTTGGTTTCAGCTCAGGTCATGATCTCACGGTTCATGGGACTGAACCCCATGTCTGGCTCTGTGCTGACAGTGCTGATCCTGCTTGGGATTCTCTCTCTCCCTCTCTCTTTGCCCCTCCCTCGCTTGTGCTCTCTCTCAAGATAAATAAACATTTAAAAAAAATAGAGATTTGTTACTATAAATTTATAAGGCCTATTTTGTGTGAATCATAAATGAGGTAGAAAGCACCTTCCCACAGGGAAGTCACAAAATGTGTGGAACATTGGGATTACATATGTTCCCTCCAAAATATGCATATCTAGAGCTTAATACACACTTGCACACAAATACCAATATATTTCGTAAAAACTTGTCGTGTTGAATATGTCATAATTTCTAGCGTTATAGAGGATTTTTGCCCACATGACGGCATACCCATTGGACAACAAAGACCTCAGATGGGTTTAACTTCCATGCATAACGAATTACTATTTTTCATGGAACACTCTGACTTGCTTTTGTTTTCTTTTTTTGAAAAACCAGATGATGAGAAAATTCAAAAAGAAAGACGCCCCGTAGACATGATCAAACGCTCGAAGAAAAAGTCCTGGCAAATCCCTATGTCACCTGACCAGTTCCTACTGACCGTTAATGCCCTGCAGCAGGCCCATAATTCGGGGGCATTTGCCTATCCCCGTAGGCCGCAAACCCAAGTCATCGATGCCCAGGGACCTTCGATTCCACACCCAAGGAAGGTCTTGAGTTTCAAAGGAAAATCAATCCAACACGCAGTTGATAGGTTGAGGCGCAGCGAACCTCCCATAGATGTGAAACAAACCAACATTCCCCTGGAGATCCAGAAACTGCAGCCCAACCTGAAGAACTCTTTGCACAGTCCCCGAGTCCAGTCCACCATACCCCAGCCCGTGATAATCCACCCCCGACTCACCGGCAGCTGCAAGGGTGAAGACCAAGTGGCCAGCTCCATCGACGGGACCGTGCGCGCCTTCAGCCCATTAACCAGCACGCAGGTCATTAAACCGAACCGCATGCTGGCTCCACCAGCGGGCATGACAACCAAATCCGTCAAGAGAGAACGACCTCACTTCTGTACGACCCTTGATCCCTTTAGAGCGAACACTCAGTTCATGTTGTTGACTGTAAGGGAGGAGAAAGAGTACAGGGAGGCCAAGAGGAAGGAGCATCAGGCCAGGAAGCCCACTGAAGTGCTCGATCCAGAAAAAGCCAGCAGATCTGCATGGATCAGGAAGATCCAAGGCCTGCCTATAGATAATTTCCTGAAGCAAGGGAAAATAGCGGCTCCTGAACTTGGACAAAACATGTTTATCTGAACAAGCCTTGGGGCATGAACATCTTACAATAAACAGAAAACCAAGTGGATGTTGGGGTTTGGCTACTTGTTTTCTTTGTTTGTTTGTTTGTTTGTTTGTTTTGGACTGGCCCTTGGCAATGTGGGGAGTCCGAATTATCTTCCTAGAAGCCAAAGAATGGATATAATCAAAGTAAGAAAAGAGGGGGAGCTGGGAGCTGGGAGCGATTGGCATCTGTGTTCCCACTGAAAGCCACTGAAACTTATGAAAGCCCAACTTCACTGGTGGGAGATGGGAAAGTGATCATTGGAAATTAAATACCACTCATCATTACCAGTTCAGGGCTACCATTCTGATCGCACATGAATGACGGGATTGTGTTAGAATAATGCATTGGAATTCTCTGGTATTTTTGCACGGAAGCCTGATGAAGTTCAATGAGCTCAGTTAAGCATCTAAAAGGAGATACCCTCAATGGGGTTGACCTATTGCATTGGAGAACGTTATGCGTTCTTTTCCTTCTCAGGGCTCTTATGGAAGAGAATTAGGCATAGACATCTTTTCTTCGAAGAGGGACACTAATATCAAGTGTGTGGATGTTTCTACTTAGACCTTCCAAGATGGTGTCAGGGACCAGGCAGGTAAAAGAGGGCGGCACGCTACCGGAGCGATGGCCCATCGGAGAGCTCAAGCCTCCTACTCCGTGGCTCAGCATGACCATAGGGTGGTGTGAGATAGTAGAAAATATAGATTGGTCTCTGCCCCCAGTTCCTGGCACAGAGCTCCTGAAACCCTTATAAATTCCTAAGTGATACGAACACCAGGAACATCTCTTCTTTTTAACGTGGCGACTCAGAGTGGGCTCCTGGATGGGTCCTCGATGGGGGCTGGTCGGTCACCAGAAAGCTCGGGAATTTTAGCCCCACCCCACATCCTCTCCAGAGAGGAGAGAGCTCCAGAGAGGAGTTAATGATCCATCATGCCTACGGTGATGAAACCTCCGTAAAAATCTCAACAGTATGGGGTTCAGAGTGCTTCCAGATTGGTGCACACATCCATGCACTGGGAGGGTGATGCACCCCAACTCCATGGACCCTCCCAGGCCTTGCCCATATGTGTCTCTTTGTCCGGTTGTTCATCTGTATCTTTTAATAAGCTGGCACATGTAAGTGTTTCCTCGAGTTCTGTGAACTCCTCTAGCAAATTACTTGAACTCAAGAGGGAGGGTCATCGGAACCTCAAATCTATAGCCAGTTGGTCAGGAGCGCAGTGATAAACTGGGCATGTGAAGAATGAGTGTATGTGAGAGACAGAAAGAGAGAGGGAGAGCTGGCACGCACGAGAGTCTTCTGGGACTGAGCCCGTAACCTGTGGGATCTGGCTCTATCTCTTTAAAATGTCAGAATTGAATTGAATTGTAGGACACCCAGCTGCTGTCACTGAGAACTGCTTGGTGTGGGGAAGGAACTCCCACACATCTGGTGACCAGAAGTGAAGTGTTTTATGTGAAGAGTAAAAGAGACAGCAGAGAAGTACAGTAGGGAAGAAGTGGGCTTTTCCCTGTACAGCAGAGAGACTGAACTGAGACTTTCCTATACAGGTGGTAATGAATTCAAGTAGAATGCAAACCAAAAACAACACAAAACTCCACAACCCACACACTGGATGGGGCGCCAAACACATGGCATGGGCAGGCTAGAGGCACAGGCCACCTCTTCAGGGCCTTCGCTTTTCACCTCCAAGTGCGGGACCGTAATTCTTTGCCAAGGTTTCTCTCCTTTAAGAATTTATTTTTTTTCATTATTAGGATATTAAGTTTATTTCTTTATTAAAAAAGTTTTTTGGGGGGCCCTGGGTGGCTCAGTCCATTAAGCATCTGACTTCGGCTAGGGTCATGATCTTGCAGCTGGTGAGTTCTAGTCCCCCGTCGGGATCTGAGCTGATAGCGTGCAGCCTGGAGCCTGCTTCGGATTCTGTGTCTCCCCCTCTCTCTGCCTCTAACCCACTCGCATTCTGTCTCTGATTAAAAACTTTTTTTTTTTTAATCTTCATTTATCTTTGAGAAAGAGAGACAGAGTGTGAGTGGGGGAGGAACAGAGAGAGAGGGAGACACAGAATCCAAAGAAGGCTCCAGGTTCTGAGCTGTCAGCACAGAGCCTGACTCCGGGCAGGCATCACGAACTGAGAGTTCATAACCTGAGCGGAAGTCGGACGCTTAACCCAGGCGCCCCTAGGATATTAAGTTTAAAGTAGCACCGGCAAATAGCCATGTAAAAATTGTGATTTCAACGTAAAGGATCCCCTGGATGAAGGAAATGTGCTAATACACATTATTCTATGAGTGTTCCAGTAGCACGCTGATGTAGGTCAGGCAGATAGGATATTCTTATAATCACACTGTTACAGTCACAGTTTCAAAGATGATGTGAAAGTCTCTGAATTTCAGATCCTTCATGGAGCAAAATGACATCACCGGAGATTAAACTTAAAACAGTATGAACAATTACACTTACTATTTACTAAGCACACTTAACCCTGTTCGGATACCATCATCATCCTCACTTTACAAAACTGAGGAAAGACGTATATAGAGGTTATTGGATAGCTAGTACCCGGAGAAGCCACACGCTCTCACCCGCTTTATTCCTTATTGTTTCCAGGCGTCGATTTTCCTCCCACAATAAAACTCGAGTCCCCCGCCCAGTTCCTTCTAAATAGCGTCCCAGACATTTGCCTCGCCCCCGACGCCCCGCCCACACGCTCGCCTCTCCCTCCATGCCCCGCCCCCGACGCACTGTCCCCCGCACTCGCCCCGCCCCCGGACCTCTCGCCCCGCCTCGCGTCCCGCCCCGAGACCGCCCCGCCCCCGGGCGCCGCGCCCACACGCTCGTCCCGCCCCGGAAGCCACGCCTCCTCAGTTCCTCCTCCCGCAAAGCACCTGGAAGCGGAAGCGGGGACGGGCTGAGCTTGTGCTTTGCTCCGCCCCTCCTGTGGGGACCTGGTCGCGTCAGTGGCCGCGCTGACGTGGCTCCCGGAAGTGGGCCTGGCGCAGGGCGGTCATGTTGCAGCAGGTGAGGGGCCGCGGGCGCGTCGTGAGGGTGGGTGTGGCTGGGCGCCGGGCTTGCTGGGTCCCAGGGGGGCGCGAGTCTGGCGTCCCGGGGCCGTTGTGCCCGCGCCCCCGCTGGCTGACCGAGCCCCGGGGTTGGGGAGCCGGAGGGAGCGTGGCTGGGGCCCCGAGGCCTCGGTGGGGGGGTGGGGGTGCCCCGGCTGAGCCTCGGAGGGACGGCTGCGGGGTGTGCAGAAGCGCATTGCCAGCAGAGGTGGGGCGCCGGATCGCACGGGTGCCGGTGTCGTACTGAGGAAACGCCCTCGGTGTGAAGTTGCGGGTGGTCTGGCTTTCCCCAACCATTCGGGGACTTTCGGGGGTGCAGTGCGACCCTGCAGGAGTAGGAGACACCGCCAGGCCCTCCCTTGCAGTCAAGTGCTTGTTGCCGAAGTAACACTAATGGTGATTGTTGATCACTTCGATGGTCACGGCTGTGCCCTTAGAGTTAATTACAGTTTGCAGGTCTAGACCAGAGATGAGGAAGAAGAATAATCTCTTCCTCGGTTAAACAAAACAAAACAAAACTTTTTGCTGTTTAACGTGCACTTTCACTTGAGTATCCATAGCTTTTTTTTTTTTTTTTTCCCATTGAGGGATTATTATGGCCCAGGCACCGTTCTAGGCCGTAGGATAGGGCTGTGAACGGCACACATTTCTTACCCTGAAATGTGTGAGTTGTAGGGTGCTGGGGGGTGGGGGCTTGTCGATGGGTTGGGGTGGGGAGACCTAACTAGTTACATATGAGGATGTTTCCAGGTGATGCCAGCAAACACAAAGTGACGTATATAGCAAGTATCTGGGAATAGGGCAGCCTTAGAATTTATGGTCAGTAAAGACCGCTCTAAGGAGGTTGCTTGAGTAGACAAGATCCAGTGATGGTTCGAGTCTGCTTTCTGAACCTGCACCCAGGCTGAAGGAAGCTGGAGAAAAACACACAGCCATACGGACCGTTCCCAAGTCCAGTTTGTGACCGTGAACCTCAAGCGGGCCCTTAAGGCTGCCAGGCACTCTTCCCCACGTTCCCACAGGCTCCTCCCTCTCCCACCCTCCTGGGCCACTACTGTGGTTTCTCTTTAGACCTTCAGCCTTCCTTCTTTCCTTCCCTCCGCGTCTACCGAGAAACTGGAAGCCATCAGAAGAGAATTTCACACCACCTGCCATATGCTTCTTTGCCCGGGATCTCCCACATACTCTGCCTTTCTTTTTCTGTTCGTTCTCCATCCTTAGGCCATCCTGCCTACTCGTGCACTGGTTTCCATGCCTCTGGCCTGCTGGAAGGTGGTGCTCCAGCAACTCTCTCTTTGCTTTTCTCCATCATCACTGTTTTCTTTCCGTTTTTAAAAGCTTGTTGTTTTTTTTTTTTTTTTAATTTATTTATTTTGAGAGCGAGCGCGGGTGCAAGCTGGGGAAAGGGCAGAGAGGGAGAGAGAATCCCAAGCAGGCTCTGTGCGGTCGGCGCAGAGCCCTGAAGGGGGGCTTGATCCTGTGAACCTTGATATCGTGACCTGGGCCGAAATCAAGAGTCGGAGGCCCAACCGACTGAGCCACCCAGGCGCCACCAAAGCTTAAGTTGACATATAAACATGCTTTAATTTCTCCTGCCTTAAAAAATAAAAACTTCACTCTAAACGCCCTTTGAGGTATATCACCCCATTCTTGGTTCCTTAAGATTTATTTATACTTGTCTCTTACTTTTTCTGTTGTCTCTTGTGTCCATTCTAGTCTGGTTTTCTCCCTCTTCCGTCTGCCATCCTGAAACTGCTCTTAGTGAGGTCACTGATGACCTGTTAGAAATACAGTGGTCTTGGGGCCACTCAGTGGGTTAAGAATCCGACTTCGGCTCTGGTCATGACTTCACGGCTTGTGAGTTGGAGCCGCGCATCGGGCTCTGTGCTGACGGCTCAGAGCCCGGAGCCTGCTTTGGGTTCTGTGTCTCCCTCTCTCTCCGCTCCTACCCCATTTGCACTCTCTCAAAAAAGAAACATTAAAAAAAAAAAAAGAAAGAAAGAAATACAGTAGTCTCTGTGGTTTTCATCCTCCTTGTGAGCAGCGTTTGACACGGTTGATCTGACCCTCCTCCTGGAAGCACTTTCTTCCCCTGACTCCCTGGACACCACCCCCCTGGTTCAGCTCCTAGGCCTTAGCACATCCTCTCCAGCCCCCACTGCTTACTCCTTCTCATCTTTCTGACCCCTAAATATTGGGAGTGCCCAAGCGTCTGTCTTTGGTGCTTTCATTTTTAGCTGCTCAGGACAAAAACTTTGGAATCTTCCTTAACCCCTTTTCTCTTACCCCCACGTTCAGCCCGTCAGCAAATCCTGTCATTTCCACTCTAAAACGTATTTGGAATCTGGATGTTTTTCGCCACCTCCACTGCCTCCTCCGTAGCCCAAGCCACTGCTTCTTGGCACAAAGCTTCACAGCCTTGTGCCTTTGTCTTTCCCCTCCTTCTCCCAGCTTCACCATACAGTGGCCAGAATTTTCATTTAACACCCAAATCGGAACATTTTAGAGGACGCTAGTGTTTCCCCTTCTCAATTTTTTAAAAAAGTCTTAGTATCAGCATCTTCAGGTTAAAGGTCCAAAACCAAACTCTTTTTCTTTTTTAAATTTTTTAATGTTTATTTATTTATTTGGGGAGAGACAGAATGTAAGCAGGCAAGAGGCAGAGAGAGAGGGAGACTCAGAATCGGAAGCAGGCTCCAGGCTCCGAGTGGTCAGTACAGAACCCGATGTGGGGCTCGAACTCACTGACCAGGAGATCATGACCTGAGCCGAGGTTTGAAGCTGAACCGACTGAGCCACCCAGGCGCCCCAAACTTAGTGTCTTAATAGAAATTTATCTTCTAGTTCCAGGTCAGAAGTCAAAAACGAGTCAAGGGCTAAGGAGGCACCAGGATACTCCTCCCCTCTCAAACTCCTTAATTCAGAAATCTGTTTGCAAAAATCTGTTTGCTAAAAAGTTACATATTTACAGATTCCAAGCATTAGCACCAGGAAGTCTGGCAGGACTGAGAGGAGGCATTATCAGTCCACCACAGTTCAAGAAGGGGGTGCGGCCCGAGATAAGGTCTTAGAGGTGGGCGGGGCCGGGTGGTGATGGTTCTGATGGGTAGTCCATTTTTATGAAGTCAAAGTAGGGAGATGATATGTATGAGAGGTCACCCCATCTGCTGGATATGGATTGGATTGTTGGGATCAAGGAGAAGTGTCGGCTTTTCAGACCCTAGCATCATACTGTGGATCTCAGTCTTGGCTGTACATTATTGTCATCTGAGGGGCTTTAAAAAAATCTGGATGCCCAGACCACACCCCAGACCACCTTGGGGTGGGGATCAGGTATCAGGGTTTCTTTCTCTTTTTCTTTTCTTTTTCTTTTCTTTTCTTTTCTCTTTTTTCTTTTCTCTTTTCTCTTCTCTTCTTTTCCCTTTCCTTCCTTCCTTCCTTCCTTCCTTCCTTCTTTCCTTCCTTCCATCTTTCTGTCTGCCTTTCTTTGTGTCTTTCTGTCTTGTACCCAAGGCAGTTTCAACCTGTGAGCCAAGGTTGAGAACCACTGGTCTCAGATCTGAGTCTATTTTCCTCTTAAAACCTTAGCCCCCATTCTGCTTCTCTCACTGTTCTCTTACTCCGTGGACCCCTACCTAGACTTTGTGCGTTTCCACTCTCTGCCTTTGAAAATATACCTAGTCAAGGGACTGGAGTGAGCAGGAGGCCTTGCTCTGTCGGCACCCAGCACATAAGCTCTCCTCCCGAGCCCTTTGGTAGGAAAGATTCGCTTCCTCCTCTGTGCTCCCATTTGCACTCCTGTTTCTCCTGGCTCCGATCACAGTCTGCAGTTGCCTCCTTTGTTCATCCGCTCCCGCCTTCAAGGAATATTGTGCCGCCTGGCCGGGTGCTATGCGGTACACCGGGACTTATTACAACGCAGTGACAGTCCTTGCCCCCAGGAGCTTAGTGTCTAGATGGAGGTGGTCCTTGGAGAGCTGTAGTAGATTTGTCGGGCAGGCGGGGATTGGAAATGGGAAGCCTGGGGATTTCAGGGCAAGTTTCTCAGCTCTTTGGGTATTGTAGCTGAAATTTCCCAGGTGGATTTGGTGTTGCCTGAGGGCTTGCTGTGTAGGGGATGGAGAAGGGAAGAGCTTTCTGGGTGGAGAAAAGATGTGAAAGGCAGGCAGATGGGAGCCCCTGGTGTTTTCTGAGAACACGTAGTGGTAGAACTGTATCCCTGCGCTGCCCAGTGGGAGGGAGCGTCGGAAGGGAAGGAGGGGATGGGTGGAGGAGGTGAGTTTTACCTTCTACCCGGAGGAGCACCGCTGAGAATGATTTGCGAGGGGAAGGACCCGCTGTGACTGTCCTGTGAGGAAGATTGCCCTGTGGGTGATGAGGGGCTGGAGTCCGGCAGGGAGGAGGTGAAGGCAGGTGGGTGGTGGGTGGCTGGCGCCAGGCAAGGGGTGAGAGCAGGTTCGTCGTGGTTGCGGCTGAGGCTGGGCTGAGGCTGGGCTGAGGCCGCAGCGGGTCGAGGTGTGAGCCACCCTGAGGGTCCGAGGCCGAGAAAGGGAGAAAGGCTGTGCGTCGAGGGCGGAAGACAGAAGGGGAGGTCCCGGCTCAGGGTTTTTGAAACCTCTTTCCAGCAACAAATGACCCCTGAAGAAGTTCATATGCCGACCGGAGAGGTCCCAGAGGAAGACCTAAGATACAAGAGAGTGTAAATAAAGGGGAAATTGATGGAGGAGGCAGGAAAGGAAGAGATTCCGAGCCCCGTGGCTGGTTTCACGTTGGATAAACAGAGACTAGTGAGAAGGGGTCGGGGAAACAGGGGTGCAGGCAGATGATTTTGTGAAGGAGCCAAAAGCATGGAGTTTGTCCCCGGGAGTCCCTGCTGGTGACGGAGCCGCTGAGCGCAGCAGCCGTGGGAAGTTTCCAGGAGCGTTATTGGCCCCCCATGGTTTGTCCCAGGGCTCAGCAGCGGGGTAGCGATGGCTCGATGCCAGCCGACGGGGGTGCCCTTTCTCTAGGTTGTGAATTCCCGATGTCCGGGACCGTGTCTGTCTTCTGCTTTCCATTTTGGCGTGGTGCCTTCTATGTAGGAGACACGCAAGTACTGAGTTTCCTCTTGCTTCACGGATATTTAATTTTCCTGCTAGGACAGTAATGATGACACCGAGGATGTCTCCCTGTTTGATGCGGAAGAGGAGACCACTAACAGACCAAAAAAATCCAAAATCAGGTAAGAGGGTGAGTCGTCGGAGTTGGGTTCTGTGTGTCGACGGGTGCCGGCCGATGGCATTCAAGGCAGAGCGGTTGCCACGAACTTGTGCGCAGCGGCCACCTGGCGGTTTGAGCTTTGGTCTGGGGCACAGACGACAGTTCAGATTTGCTGTGGGAGTTAACTGGCCCGTGGAGTTTACTCAGTGCCGCGTCTTCACGTCTGCGAAGCCGATTTTGTGAACCCTCGTGTGTTTATTTCTACCAATTGTTTATCAAGAGTGCATCGTTTCTTTAGACCCTGTGCGTGTTGCATTCGGATTGATTGTGCAGATTTCAGAATCGGATCTTTTGTCGATAACACGAACACGTCAAGCCAAACAGACTTCGATTCCAAATTCAGGTCCCTGTCAAGAGATTGGCTTACTGCGGTTGACTCCCACCTGACCTTTGAGAAGGTGATGCTGAGTGAGAGACGGCAGTCACAAAAGACCACTCGTATGCTTTCATTTATACGAAATGCCCAGAATAGGCAAATCTGTAGAGACAATTGTACGTTAGCGGTTGTCTGTGGCTGGAGAGAGGGGTGGGGTTGGGGCGGATGAGGAGGGACTGCCCGTGGGTGCCGAGTTTGTTTTGGGGTAATGAGAAAGCTCCAAAGGAGAGCGCGCGGTTCTGTGAATATACCAAAAAACTGTTGGGGCCTCCATTTTAAATAGACGAATTGCGGGGTATGTGGATTATACCTCAATAAAGCTGTTAAAACCAAAAGTCTGCCTGAGAGCTACTTTGCCTTAAAGCCAGAAGTGATTTCTGAAGGCCTAGGAGTTCTGTTTTATTTTTATTTATTTTAATTTCTAACTTAATTTCTGTGCCCAGCATGGGGCTCGAACTCGGGACCCCGAAGTCAAGAGTCGCGTGGTCTACTGACTCTGCCAGCCAGGCACCCTGGAATTAGTTTTTTATGTGACAGTAATTTCTTTTTTAATTAAAAAAAAATTTTTTTTTAATGTTTATTTTTGTGAGAGAGAGAGAGAGCGCAAGCGAGCGCGAGCCGGGGAGGGGCAGAGAGAAAGGGAGACACAGAATCCAAAGCAGGCTCCAGGCTCCGAGCTGTCAGCACAGAGCCTGACGCAGGGCTCAAACTCATGAACCATGAGATCATGACCCGAGCCGAAGTTGGATGCCCAACAGACTGAGCCACCCAGGCGCCCCATCTTCTTAAATTTTTTTTAACGTTTATTTATTTTTGAGAGACAGAGAAAGACAGAGCACGATCAGGGGAGGGGCAGAGAGAGAGAGGGAGACACAGAATCCGAAGCAGCCTCCTGGCTCCGAGCTGTCAGCATGGAACCCGGCGCGGGGCTTGAACCCACGAACCGTGAGATCATGACCTGAGCCGAAGTCGGACGCTCAACCGCCTGAGCCACCCAGGCGCCCCATATGAGAAAATAGTTTTTAATCCTGAGAGTATAGTTTCCTGAATTCTCCAAGCTTGGCAGAGTGGCTCATATATTATGTGAAAGTTCAAGTCCTATTTGCATACGGTATTTTCTGTGGCAGCAAGGCCCGGTCAGATAATGGGATGTAATGTAAAAATAGAGGAGGCCATTTGCTTTTTCCTCAGAATCGTCTCTTGTTTTGACCAAACCCTGGCTGGTGGATGCTGTGGCGGAAGGCGTCGTTCATCTGTGTCCGCAGCCCCTGTGCTGAAGCGTAATTGCCTTTCTTTCACTGTGTTTTGATTTCCAGACACCCGGTGGCGTCATTTTTCCATTTGTTCTTTCGAGTCAGTGCCATCGTCGTCTATCTGCTCTGTGAGTTGTTCAGCAGCAGCTTTATTGCCTGTATGGTGACAATTATCTTGTTGTTGTCGTGTGACTTTTGGGCAGTCAAGGTAGGTCTGATTGTTTTCTCATTTTAACGTTGTATTTGATGTGATGAGACTGAACGATGTATGAACCGTGGGGGGAGAATGACCCTTAGCATCTTGGATTTGTCTTCATTTATATCTTTCTGTCGCCGCAGGCGTCCCGTGTGTTAAGGTCTATCATCAGATCACATGTAGGTTATTATACTACTACTGATTTATCTGTGCCTTATGTCAGCCTCCATCAGCTTTAAAATTAAACAGAGAAGCAAAGTGTGATCGCAGCCACAGGTCCTGTATACTGTTTCTAATTCATATCACTTGTCTTGCTTCAGGGCGTGCTGTGTGCGATATCTAGATAAGAGCCCAGGAGAGGGCATGCGCCCATTCTTGAGGAGCGTGCCCACCATTCGCAAAGGCCCCTATGCGTGTCCCAGGGCGGTGTTTCTCCACCAGGACCAGTTTTGTTCCCCAGAGGATGACTGGCCATGTCCGAAGACGGTTTTGGTCGTCACAGCTGGGGTTGGGGGAGGTGTGTTGCTGACATCCAGTGGGTAGAGGCCGTGGATGCTGCTAAGGTCCTCAGGTGCACAGGATAGCCCCCTACAACGAAAAATTTTCTGACCCCAGATGTCAGTAGTGCAGAGGTCGAGAAACCCTGCTAGAAGGGATAAGAGGGAGTAAGAAAGAAATGGTTTTAAACTCAAAGGCAACTGTAAGTATTGGGATGGGTGGATAGACAGACAGACACCTAGGTAGATGGACGCGTGATAAGGTAACTGTAGTAAAATATTAAATACAGACTCTAGTGGTAGGCATTTGGGTGCTCACTATAAAATTTGACTTTGCTGTGTGTTTGGAAATTTTCATAGTCAAATGGTGGGGGAAAAAAAGTCAAAGGTTTTTAAAAAAAAAAAAAAAAAAAGCTAATTTTGGAATTTCCGAGGCGTGTGTATTGGTTCAGAGACCAGTAAGATGTTACAAGTCTATTCCCAGCCACCAACCCACCCATTTTTTTAGACCTTTCAGTTCTCCCACCAGAAATGGCTGGCTCGGTGGCCGCCAGCTTCCATAGGCCACAAAATGCTGAGAATGGGGATTATAAAGGTCTCTCTTTTTCTTTTTAAAGTTTCTTTATTAATTTTGAGAGAGACAGAAGGAGTGCGCTCCAGCTGCGGAGGGGCAGAGAGAGAGGGGGAGAGAGGATCTCTGAGCTGAAATCGAGTCAGAGGCTGAACCAACTGCGCTACCCAGGCGTCCCCATAAAGGTCTCTTTTATTTAGGCTTTTTTTTTTTTTTTTTTTTTTTATTACTGTCTTTGGCTTATATTTCTTTGAATTTCTTCTGTTGCTCTACGCTCTGCACTGTTTACTGTATCCCGGTCACAATTTTGTTTTGAGGCATGTTTCTTTTTGTTGTTCATGTAATGTCTGTTTAGCCTGATAGAACAACAGCCTTCGGTCAGTTCTTCCTGGTCATTTCCAAATTCTTATAATTAAATCCTTCTGGGTTTAGCGTTTTAAAAACCCAGTGCCAAAAAGTGTATTTTCTGATAAAGATTTTGTTTTTCTTCTTCTTCTTTTTTTTTTTTTTTTTTTAAGCAAGGACTTAAGAAATGTCACTCTTTTATCTGTGGCAGAATTACTTTCACAGATGCCCAAACCACTGAGATATAAAGCAAATTAATTTTAACAGTAAATGTAATTTGATTAAACTCTTTTAAAAAAAATTTTTTTTTTAACGTTTATTTATTTTTGAGACAGAGACAGAACATGAATGGGGGAGGGTCAGAGAGAGAGGGAGACACAGAATCTGAAACAGGCTCCAGGCTCTGAGCCGTCAGCCCAGAGCCCGACGCGGAGCTCGAACTCACGGACCGCGAGATCGTGACCTGAGCCGAAGTCGGACGCTTAACCGACTGAGCCACCCAGGCGCCCCTAAACTCTTTTTTTTTTTTAATGTTTATTTATTTTTGAGAGAGAGACAGAGAGTGTTAGTGGGGAGGTGTGGAGGGAGAGGGAGACACAGAGTCCCAAACAGGCTCCAGGCTCTGAGCCGTGAGCACAGAGCCCGACGCGGGGCTTGAACTCGCAGACTGTGAGATCATGACCTGAGCCGAAGTCGGACGCTCAACTGACTGAGACCCCCAGGAGCCCCTCTTTTTGAAGATAACAGTTTGAAGATTGGGTCAAACATCAAGAGCCCAGCCGAAAGACCTAACTAAAATGGCAACAGTAGAAGAAGTAAATGGCAAAGATCATGTCCGACCAATTTAAACCAGAAGAAACCTGGCATTATAATCTTATCAGACAAAATAGAGAGTAAGACAGCACTCAAGGGAATAAGAAAGGGCCTCTTATGAATGACAGTGAGGACCAGTCACGGAATGGCATCCCTTCAAACCGGGTGCAGGGAAGAACTATTAGAAGCATTAGGGGAAGATGCACAAAACGTCGCGACAGGAGTCAAACAAAGTACTGTCTCTGCTGGATCACAGCGACACAAAAGAAGGTCTGAAAGATCTAAACGAAATGGCAGTTGAGCTTACGAGCGACACCGTGGAACTTTGTACATACAGGGGACCTCTTCCTGTTCAGTCCCCGTGGAACGTTCACAGAAGTTGGTTAAGTGTCACAGTGAAGAAAACCCAGATAAATGCCCCAGAGCAGCTCTGTTTTCTAGCCCGGTACAATAAAGCTAAGAATTCATTAAAGAGAATGGTTTTCCAAATCAGAATTACAAGTAAATGCCAACCTGCTGAGATACCTTGGCTTTAAACAGGAAATAAAGACTGTGAATACAGATTATTTATACCCTAATGACAATGATCATCTACACTGAAGCTTTCAGAACGTGTCTATTGCTGAACTCGGAGGAAAAACATAGGCAGAAGGCTTTTATCGTTAGAGGTCCAGAAGCGTCCAAAACAATAAGCCAGAGAGAAATTAGGAAAATAATCTAATGGTCAAAGCAGAAAAGAACAGGATAATGGGAAAAGAGTTTGAAAATATTCCAAGAGGCGTTGTTTGAAAATCGCCAATAAGAGAGGCCCCCGACTGTCCTCTGTCTTCAGGGGCAGCTCTCCTCTTTCCTTAGTCTTTCAGTGTTAGCATTTCTACAATGTGAATTTTGGTCTGAAGGCTCTTCTTTTCTTTTTTAAACATTTAAAAAAATTTTTTTAAATTTATTTTGAGAGAGAAAGTGAGTGAGCATGAGCGGGGGAGGGGCAGAGAGAGAGGGAGAGAGAGAATCCCAAGCAGGCTCTGCACCGTCAGTGCAGAGCCCGACGTGGGGCTCAGTGTCACGAACCGTGAGATCACAACCTGAACCAAAATCGAGAGTCGGACGCTTAACTGCGACACCCAAGGCAGCCCTCAAATCACTGTTTTTTTTTTTGTTTTTTGTTTTTTTTTAATGTTTACTTATTTTTGAGAGAGAGAGAGTGCAAGTGGGGAAGGGGCAGAGATAGAGGAGGGCAGAGGATCTGAAGTGGTCTCCGTGCTGACAGCAGAGAGCCTCACGCAGGGCTCCAACTGAAGAACTGAGATCATGACCTGAGCTGAAACCCAAGAGGTGGTCACCCACCCAACTGAGCCTCCCAGGCGCCCCGCAGATCACTGCTTTTTAACTTGAGCGAACCAGACGCGTATGAGTTGCCTTATTCCTACTCCATTTCCAGTCAATCACCTCAAGTCCCATAAATCGATTGATTTTACTTTTTTCCCAAGGGCTCTGGGCTACTGATCTTTCTAGAATGTTGCTCTCATTCCCGAATCACCTTAACACCCGGATTCCTAACCTTTTTGTGCCATGGACCCCTTTCACAGTCTCATGAAGTTGTGAGCTCATTTATTTATTTATATTTATTTATTTATTCATTTAAGTAATCTCTACACCCAGTGTGGGGCTCGAACTCACAACCCTGACATCAAGAGTCACACGCTCCACGGAGTGAGCCAACCAGGCGCCCCTGTGAACGCTTTTGAGTACGTGAGGGAAAATACATAAGATTTCAGAGGAAGTCACGTACATTGAAATATAATGGAAACGTTAAAAAGGCAGATTTCTGATTTTACAATACGTGCTTCTCTTGGAATGTCTAGTTACTTTCAAAGCAGTGGCAAGCATAAAAGATATACTGTGGTGTCTGCAGGTTTTTACTGGTCCAAGTCACAGGTACTGCTGCTCCTACCGTGGTTTGTTGTCTGCACTCATAATTTAAAGATAAACTAAACTTCAGAAGTTAGTGAAAATAAAGATACAACTTTTTCCTCCCCCAAATTTCACAGAACGCCTGAATCTGTTAGTGGGCACCCCTGATTAAACATCTTCTGCATTGGGGTGCCTGGGCGGCTCAGTCGGTGAGCATCTGACTCTCGGTCTCTGCTCACGTCATGATCTGGTTGTGTGGGTTCAAGTCCCCGGTTCGGCTGTGCGCTGACAGTGCGGAGCCTGCTTGGGGGTCTCTCTCTCCCTCTCTCTCTGCCCCTCCCCCTTCCCCCCCACTTGCTGCCTCTGTCAGTCTCTCACAGTCAATAAATAAACCTTAAAAAATATTCTCCTGCATTAGGGATTCCTACTTATCCTTTAAATTTTATTCCCAATGTTGATTCCTCAAGGGAGGCCATTTCTGACTCCCAGACTAGATCAGATTTCTGTTTGACTGTTACCGCAACCTACACTCCTCCCCCGCCACCTCTCCCTCGCCCTTCCCTTCCCGAGGGTGGTGGTGGTGGCACATTTCGTGTGCTGGTTGACTGCCTCTCTTCCCCATGACACTTGCAGCTGGGATAGTACCTCATAGTAGGTGCTCAGTAAACGTCAGTGGCGTAAATAAACCTTGAGAAAGCTATCAAAGTCATTGGTCGTCGTTTGTTACCTTAGTAAGAGGAAAAGAGCTTGGGACGTTTGAGGTGCTGAATGAGGAGTAGTGCCTGTAACCTCTGTCTTAACTTGGTCAACGTGGGCTGCTATAACCATACCATAGACTGGGTGGCTTATAAACAGTAGGAACTTCTTTTTCCGATTCTAGGGGCTGGAAGTCCAAGATCAGGTTGTCAGGATGGTCAGCTTCTGGTGAGGGCCTTCTTCTGGGTTCTGGACTGCCACTTTCTCATTTTATCTTCACATGGCAGAGCAGAGAGAGGCAGTAAACTCTCCTGACTCTTAAAAGGGTGCTGATCCCATTCGCGAACGCTCCATCCTATGACCTCATCGCAGCCTGATCGCCCACAAAGGCCCGACCTCCTAATACCGTCACGTGGGGGTGGGGCAAGAGTTTGAACGTGTGGGTTTGGCGGGGGCGGGGCACAAACCTTCAGTCCAGAACCACCATTTTTAGAGACGCACAGTTATTTGGAGCTGCAGTCGGGATATGTAGGGAAAAGGTAGTCTCAGTAACTAAAGAGCACGGGGCTTAGGAACACATTAGGGAATTAGACAAAGGACACAAGTTCATGAGCAAAAAAGAGAAGGGTAATTTTTTTTTTTTTTAATGCTTATTTTTGAGAGCCAAAGCATGAGCGGGGGAGGGGCAGAGAGAGAGGGAGACACAGAATCCGAAGCAGGTTCCAGGCTCTGAGCTGTCAGCACAGAATCCGACGGGCTCAAACTCACAAACTGCGAGATTATGACCTGAGCCAAAGTCGGACCCTTAAATGAGCCACCCAGGCACCCCAAGAATGTCTTTATTCTTTTTAAAAAAATTTTTTTTTAATGTTTATTTATTTTTGACAGAGACAGACAGAGCATGAGTGGGGGAGGGGCAGAGAGAGAGGAGACACAGAATCCAAAGCAGGTTCCAGGCTCTGAGCTGTCAGCACAGAGCCTGATGCGGGGCTCGAACTCACCAACCGTGAGGCCATGACCTGAGCCTAAGTCGGACGCTTAACCGACTGAGCCACCCAGGCGCCCCGAGAAGGGTAATGTTTATGGACACGCCTACCCTGTCACCTCTACCCTTGCAGGTCCTGCCATTGCATTTCCTGTATTGTTTTGTTCAGGCCTGGTATGTGGTGGACTTTGTTAACTGGATATTGTGGAGGTAAAGCCCACGATTTTTTTGGTTGGTGATGTGTTCACGCCGAGATGTGGTCTCGTAGGCCTTTAAGTGACACTTTTTAAAAATGTGTGTGTATATGTTCTTCTTTCTCAGAATGTCACAGGTAGACTCATGGTTGGTCTGCGTTGGTGGAATCACATAGACGAAGATGGAAAAAGCCATTGGGTGTTTGAGTCCAGGAAGGTAAGCTGCCCTTTTTATTTTTCAAAGTGTCATTCAGTAAGTTACATGTAGATTACACTTGCATATTGAAGGCCAAAGTATTCAGGACTGGAAGTGCTACCCCACATTGCTCGGCATGTCAGCACTAAACCAGACGGCCTCCCGGAACTTAGCTGCGTTTTTCTGTCTAGTTGAGATTGGAAGAAAGGCATGTACAGGAAAGAAGCCTCTGAGACAGGAGGTTGGGTCGGAGTTTGTGCTGTGTGCTAAGCCGCCCATCAGGGGCTGCTGATAAAGCATCTCTGAGGACCCACTGTGTTGTGTTGCCTCGCCTGGTACCTCCGGGGATTTCTTCCTGTTAGGAGAGAACTGTTTCCAATAGCTTGTTCTGTCCTTGTTCCCATGGTCCACTGCCCCGTGTGCGCAGGAACAAGAAAAAGAAGGATTACAAGTGGATAGAAAATCTGAATTGATCAGAGCCGTCTCTCCTTTAAGCCTCTGCCTTCAGGAGCCCCAGGGGACGCTGACCTGTTTTGGGTTAGCCTGCTCATCTGCGGTGAACATTCAGGTTCCCCTGGAAATCGGCTTGAGAGGCAGAGGACAGAATTCTTGGAGACGCTACTAATTACATTGTTGGCCTGATGCTCGGAAGGACCTCGACAAGTACCACTTGCAAGGAAGCAGTGTTGTGCTTAGTGAGCCCGTACTCCTTATATCATAAAATCCACCGTGGAGGCAAGTCAAACAAGAAAGTTAAACTTTCTGGGGATTGCTGAAACACTGTGGTCATTGCCCAGAATCCCTTGATTCCATTTCTTTCTCTGGACCCCTGACCAGGATGACTAGCCTTGATTTCCTTGATCCTTACCTCCTAAGGTGTGATTCCAAACTTCCTCATGAATGAACAGTGTTAGGTACAGTGAGAATTGAACAGAAGTCCATCACAAGCAACGTTTTCTGTGTTGGGTCATGACAGACTGTCTACTCGGCCCCGAAGGTACCAAATTCTTGAATTAAAGCATATTTAAGCCAGTTCTTAAGATTAAATCGTGGTGGGTCCACTAACTGTCCTTTGGGGGGTTCTAACTTGGGACTTGGGTCATTTGTATTAATTTATTTGACTTTTAGGTTATGGTGTTTGTCATTAAAAATGTTAAGCTTTTTGCTGGTAGATACCACAATATTGGTTATTAAACTCACGTTCTTTTTTTAGGATTCTGCTCAAGAGAGTAAAACTGTTTCTGAGGCCGAATCGAGAATCTTTTGGTTAGGACTTATTGCCTGTCCGGTGCTGTGGGTGATATTTGCCTTCAGTGCGCTGTTCTCCTTCAGAGTGAAGTGGCTGGTGAGTGTCAACGTAGACGTACCGAGTGACTCATCAGGATGTCTGACGGATGATCACAGTATGCGGCCATCGGTGTTAACGTTGGGGACCTCACTCTCTTGAATAGACTGCTTCATCGCCAATTTCCCAAGTCCGGTGTCCCAACTCTGCCGTTCTCTGAGAACCGGAGAGCAGGATCCTCTCAAAGTTCCCATTTCACCAATTCCCCAAGTGCCTAGCAGGATTTTGACTTCACCCGCCTGGTACAGAGGTTACCATACATTTATCACATTATTATCTTGTTGGATGGGGATGTCCAATAAACTCCAGACAAACACGTTTAGCGTAGTTTGGAACTAACAGAGTGATCCTCTCTGAAAATATCAGTTGGTCATTTGTCCCCGTTGTCCATTGGTTATATCGTAAATCTTCCCAGAATGTAACGTCTTAAAACAAGAGGCATCTTGGGGTCTCACAGTTTCTGGTTCAGGAAGTTGGAGAGCGCTTGCCTGGGCGGCTGTGGGCTGGGCTCCGTGTGGTTGCAGTCAGTGGCCGGGGTGGCTGGAGGCTGCTAAGGCATCTCTTTTCCGTGAGGTCCGGTGGCTTCTCCACGTCGTGCTCCCGAAGGGCCAGCTGGGGTTTCCTCTCGGCATGGTGGCTTCGTGGCAGTGAGACTGCTTCCTTGGAGGGTCACAGCTCCACCTGGGAGCGTCCTGCTCAGAAGCTGAATTGCCTTTTACAGCTGTGTCAGTTTGCTGCAGCTGTCCCGATGGAGTGCTGCATTCTGGGAGGCTTAAACAACAGAACTTTATCTTCTCACAGTCCTGGAGGCTAGAAGACCCAGGAGATGTTGACAGGGTTGATTTCTTCTTTCCGAGGCCTCCCTCCCTGGCTTGTGGATGGCCGTCTTTTCCTGGTTTCTTCCATGTGGTCTTTCCTCTGCGTGTCTGTGTCCTAATCTCCTCTTTTTACAAGGACGCCGGTCATACTGGATGAGGGTACCCCCCCTCCCCACCCCCCAGTGACTTCATTTTACCTTAATCAGCTCTTTAAAAACCATGTCTGCAAATGCAGTGACATTCCGAGGTACTGGGTTAGGACTTCAACATTAGAATTTGGGGGAGACACAGTTCAGGCAATGGCAGCAATCAAGGCTCAGACATCATCACTTTTGCCACTTCTCCACTGCAGTGGAATGGGAATTAAGCTTGATAGCTTGATGAGGGGGATCAAGAGGTTCTAGAAAAGCATATGGGATATTGTTGTATCATCTTTGGAAAATATAACCTATCACTTGATCTAAACTGTGAGTCTTGTTTTCATAGTTGAGTTTATCTCAGTATTTTTTTTTTTAAATTTTTTTAACGTTTATTTATTTTTGAGACAGAGAGAGACAGAGCATGAACGGGGGAGGGTCAGAGAGAGGGAGACACAGAATCTGAAACAGGCTCCAGGCTCTGAGCTGTCAGCACAGAGCCCGACGCGGGGCTCGAACTCACAGACCGCGAGATCATGACCTGAGCCAAAGTCGGCCGCTCAACCGACTGAGCCACCCAGGTGCCCCATCTCAGTATTTTTTTAATGATTTTTTTAAGTTTATTTATTTATTTTAAGAGAGAGAGAGAGTCCCAAGCAGGCTCTGCACTGTCAGCACAGGCCTGATGCGGGGCTTGAACCCACAAACCGTGAGATCATGACCTGAGCCGAAATGAAGAGTCAGATGCTTAACCGACTGAGCCACCCAGGCGCCCCTCACTTAACATCTATCGATACCCGGTATAGTTTGGCCTTAATTATGTTTTTTCCTCCCATTTTTAATATTTTCTTGTGTCTGTTTTGCTACATAGGCTCTTTTTTCTTTGCGTGTGCACATACATACTTGTCTTTTTGGGATTTGGAAGGTTTGTGGTGTGTTTTGGCGTTTCTAGTAGTTCTCTGTTACTTTAGACCTTTGTTTCACCTGCTCTTTCATGGATTAGGAAACCTGTACCGGTTCCCTGCTATGAAGGACGGTGCAGTTTAACAAAACCCCTGCTTCCTCCCCCTCCTCCCTGCTTCCGCCTTTGGATTTCTGCGGCTTATAGCCTTAACTTTAGTTGTTTTAAGTAACGTACTTAAGCCTGTGTCTTGACCTCGAGAGTCTGTTGGAAAGGAAATGAGATAAACCCTCCTCTGTGCCTCCTGTGGTTTCTTCCCTTCCTGTATTGCCTGAGTTTTGTTTGCTGCTGTATTCATTTTGTTGTCAAGGTTCCTAACAATCACCCTTGGAAACCTTTCTTACCAGTTGTTCAGTCTTTGATCTGTTTTTAAATACATTGATTCAGTTCTTTTAACTGCAGTTTTTCCTTTTACCCCCTGGTTGGCTAAATTTCATGGCTGGGTATTTTTTTTTTCCCCCAAAAACTTGCAGGTGTTACTTTCCTTTTGCCCTGTCGTGTTTGAGGATGTGAGCCCATTGACTTCATTCTTGATCGATGACTTGGCTGGGTTAATATCCTTAGGTCCCAGGTTCTTTCTCTTAGCCTTTAGAAGATGTTACGTTATCATCTTTCCTTTCCTTTCCTTTCCTTTCCTTTCCTTTCCTTTCCTTTCCTTTCCTTTCCTTTCTTTTTTTTCTTTTTCTTTTTCTTTTCTTTTCTTTTCTTTTCTTTTTTCTTTTCTTCCTTTCCTTTTGAGGGGTGGGAGGAGAGAGAGAGAGAGAGAGAGAGAGAGAGAAGCAGGACTCACCTGAAGCAGGGCTTGTGCTCATCTAAAGGGGGACTCGTGCCCACCCGATGTAGGACTCAAACTCATGAGCTGTGAGATCATAACCTGAGCGGAAGTCAGATGCTTAACAGCCGACCACCCAGGCACCTCTACATTATCATTTTCTTATATTGAATATTGCAGAGAAATCTGAGGTCAGGTTTACTTAACCTCCATGTAAGTGACTGAATCATTTTTCTCCCTGGATGAAGAATTTTTTTTTTTATTCTCAAAGTTTTACAATATATCCAGAGGGTCTTTGTGTTTATCTTTCTGCATTGAGTTTTCTGGAAACTGTATGCTCCTCTGATATGTAGGCACAGGTTTTGCTTTGAATCAGGACAGTTGTCTTCTGTCAAGTCTTTAAATTTATTTACGTTCCATTTTTTGGCTTCTCTGATTCTGGGGGACCAGTTACCTCTATGTAGGGTCATTTTTATCTGTTCTCCTCTACTGTATTTCCATTATTCTTTTCTCTTTTTTTAATCTTTATTTATTTTTGAGAGAGAGAGGGGACAGAGGATCTGATGTGGGCTCCACACTATCAGCAGCGAGCCCGATGCGGGGCTCGAACTCACCAACCGAGACATCATGACTTGAACCAAGATAAAGAGTCAGCTGCTTAAGTCACGGAGCCACCCAGGTGCCCCCAGAATCGTTTCTTCACCTGTGTTTTTTACGTAGTCTATTCCTTTCTTGCTTTCTTCTTCTTTTTCCTCCTATTTTTCTTTCCTTCTTTCTTTCTTTCTTTTTTTTTTTTTTTTTAACAGTTTTACATGGGTGCCTCTCCCTTCCCCACCCTACCACCATTTTGCTCACGCTTACAGAGGCGGCTCTGTCCAGACCTCGTCTTGACCTTGGCTTAGCGTAGCTGAGTTCTCCTTGACCGCCCCCCTGTGGTGTCAGGTTTCTGGGCTCCGCTTTGAGCTACAGAGTGAACAGTCTTTGGCGGGGCCTGAGAGTAGGTATGAGGACGACGCGCCCGGCCTCTGGCTGCCTTGTTGGCTTGCTCGGGCTTCGCCTTCTCTTAGGTCGTACGGTTCCTTTCCCTGGGTGGGCGTGTGCTCCCTGCTGGTGCTACCCTCTTGCTTTAGGTGGTTTGTGGGGCCCTGGGGCCTTCGCATCCCTCTGGGAGAGTCAGCCCGGTCTGTGTCTAACACCGTTTCCACTTCCCTAAAACAGGTGAGAGAGGTTCTGTGGAAGGTGGTTTGGGATCCTAGGTTACGACCACCCGGGTTCTCCGGGAACCTCTTCCTACCCCTGCCCCCCCCCCCCCCCCCCCCCCCCCCCCCCGGGAACATGGACTTGATGGTTGCTGGTCCTTCTGTGCATTCTCTTCTCTTCCTCGTCACCGGAGAGGCAGCTCGTGGCGGGCCGCTGGGATTTCTTGCCTGTGTTGTGTGCTGGTTCCGTGGGAGTCGTGACTATTTCTGCATTTTTTTCTTGGGGCTGTCTGTGTCCTCTGGACTTCTGCCCCCAGGCTGTTGGGGTGGGGAAATTCCCCTTGGAGCTTCTTTGGGGATTTTGAGAATTGGGTGGGACAAAACCAAGCTGGCTCTCTCTCTGACCACAAGCCCTTTTTCTCCAACGTTTATTAGTACCAGCTTGTTTGCCTTTTATTTTAAATCCTACGTTTTTAAACGAATGTATTTTTTTAAAGTTTATTTTGAGAGAGAGAGGGAGAGTGAGCGAGCACGAGCATGAGCGGGGGAGGGGCAAAGAGAGAGGGGGAGAGGGATTCCCAAGCAAGCTCCGTATTGTCAGTGCAATTCAGTCCCGTGAACCGTGAGATCATGACCCCAGGTGAAGTCAAGAGTCCGACTCTCAATGACTGAGCCACCCAGGTGCCCCAAACCCATGTATTTCATAAACCTGTTATATATTAGGGGTAGAGAGATCTTGAAGTCTGGCTTCATGATGTCATCTTAAGCCAGACATCCGCTTGTTTTAACTTATTTAAAAAAGAATTTTTTTTTTTTTAAAGTTTATTTATTTTCGAGAGGGAGAAAGAGAGTGTGAGCAGGGGAGGGGCAGAGAGAGAGGGAGACACAGAGTCCGAAGCAGGCTCCAGGTTCTGAGCTGTCAGCACAGAGCCTGATGCGGGGCTCGAACTCATGAACTGCGAGATCATGACCTGAGCCGAAGTCGACTGAGCTACCCAGGCCCCCATTTCAGAAACATGAGTCGAAAGAGATGTATTTAAATGAAAATATCGTTCTATGTTTACTCAGGTAACCAGCAACCTTGTCTAATTCTAATGTGTTTATTTCCCTGAGACACAAGTTTAAAACAGCAAGTATAACTCCACTACTGTTAGGAATATGAACCTGTTCCTTAATTAAACATTCAAATCCTTTAACCTCCTGAAAATCAGCTGTACAGCCTGTTAAGGGTTAAAGGGAGTGAGTCTGGATTGGAGAGAGATACTCTGTTTAGCTGTGTTGTTTTTTACAGATGTAGCGTTTCCCGGGTAATCCTTTTAATAGCAGGTGGGTTGATGAGTTGTTTATTCCAGAGCAGGGGTTGGCAAGCCATGGACTGTAAGCCAAATCCAGCCCAACACCTGTTTTTATAAATTTTTATGGGAACATAGCCTTGCCTCTTTGTTTACATGTCGCCTGTGGCTGCTTTGGGGCCAAAATGGCACAGTTGAGTGCCACACAGATCACATGGCCTGCAAAGCCTAAAATATTTTGTTATCTGGCCTTTGTAGAAAAACTTGGCCAACCCCTGTTCTAGTGTGGTTAACCATGGGTCCTCCCCACATTGTCCTAATTAACTTTTCTTCCATTATATTTAAAGAATAGGCTTGAGTTTCTTACTCTCTTTTAGTGATCTCAGTGGAGCCACCTATAGGTTCCTGGATGTGGCCCCAGGAAGAAACAACTCAGCCAAAGCACATCTCCTCCTAGTGCGCCCCCCCACCCCCCACCACGTCCCGCTTGTCACAGGAGGCAAACATCTGTGGATTGTTGCCTCAGGGTGCTGCTTTGCTCTCCCAGAAGCCAGTTGTCACACACACCTTAGCAGAGAGCCAAGATTCCCCTCTGCATGCTCTCGGTTTATTGAACTTGACCTATCTCATGGCCATTTTTTCATAATTCTTTTTTTTTTTAAGTTTATTTATGTTGAGAGAGGGAGAGGGTGAGCCGGGGAGAGGCAGAAAGAGAGGGAGAGAGCCCGACATGGGGCTCGATCCCACGAACCATGAAATCATGACCTGAGCTGAAACCAAGAGTCGGACGCTCAACTGACTGAGCCACCCAGGTGCCCCTCATTCTTTTGTAATTCTTAAAGGAATAACTAACATTTGAGTCTCTTCTGACTCTCATTTATTTATTTATATCTTTATTCACAGACCCATAGAAAGTACTAGAGAGAATGGTCCCTCCACCGCATCCCCAGGGACTGGCCTGGGGCCTGGTATTTAGAATATGTGTTTCAGAATTATTTGTCTGGGGGGGGGGGGGGGGGGGTGATGACGAAGTGCCTTGTGCACAGCTCGTATTGGATAAGCCTGTGCTGCCGAGTGAAGGAGTCTCATTGGCATAAGCCTCATCCGCGAGCTTCCTTTTTCCTTCTTTTTCCCGCGACAGTCCGCCTCGTTCCACGTGTGGCACGGAGAAAGTTCGGTCAGTGTGAGTCCAGTAGCCGCTGATTATTTTTCCCTTCCCAGGCGGTGGTTATCATGGGTGTGGTGCTGCAAGGTGCCAACCTGTACGGCTACATCAGGTGCAAAGTGGGCAGCAGGAAGAATTTAACCAACATGGCCACATCGTATCTCGGAAAGCAGCTGTTAAGACAGGCAAGTGTTTTCTGGATGTGAGGCTGATTTGGATGCGGTCAGTGACTCATGCAGTCCTTTCTAATTCTTGTAGTGTTTCATTTTTATGGAATACTTAACAAACGTGTGCAAGCCGGGGAGGGGCAGAGAGAGAGGGAGAGAGAGCGAATTTGAAACAGGTTCCGAGCTCTGACCTGTCAGCACAGAGCCCGACGCGGGGCTCGAACTCACCGACCGTGAGATCATGACCTGAGCCGAAGTCAGAAGCTTAACCCACTGAGCCACCCAGGTGCCCCCATGTCTATAATTTTTCACATGATTGGGCCATGGACGGTAAGGCAGTGTAGCAACTGGCTTCACTTCCAAGGATGGGCTGTTTTCCTAGTGCTTTGAAGTCTGGTGTTTTAAGTAAAATTGTTCTCGATATTAAGGGGTTCTTTTCCCTCTTGCAGAACACTGGAGATGATCAGACTTCCTGAAGAGGGGGGAGAAAGCTCATGTATTCGGTTACGCGGGGGAATGGCTGGAGAGATTCTGGACTCTGAACCTTTTGGAACTGAGTACATGTTGCAAGGAGGAACGTTGGGTTTGTTTTTCCAGTTTATTAATCTCTTGCTTTAAAAAATTGGAAAAGTCGTTTTCACGTTAAGTTTTTTGCTGTCTCTCTAGCGTTTGGGGCTCGAAAGTATGGTGTGGCCAGAGACACTGTCCAAACTGGTTCCCGGTTTACGTAGGTGATGTCCATATGTCTCAAGTTAATGAAAGTGTCTTTACGTGCATACGAATGGAGACCTTTGCGTTTTGACCCACAGAATATGGAAGATGTTCCCCGTCTCTCAGAACTCTAGATGTGTACGTATTTGTCTTGTAGATCGTCGTCAGAAGAAAGTTTTGCTTCCATGGTGAGAGTGAGCACTTTGGCTTATTTAGAAGTTAGAAATAATTGTTAACTTTACAACTTAATACATACTTTGTGATGAAACTTCTTATCTTAGGCACTCACAGGCAGGTAAAAACCAAATTCGGGCCAGTGGTTAACTAGTTCGTAAAGTTTGTTTCCTTTCATTTGTAACGAGTCGTGTAGTTAGGGCCCAATTAATGTAAATGGAATTTTCCTAGTTTATGTTTAGGGGCTCCCCTAGAGATTGCTGCTGTTCTATTTATTTTTTGGAAGGGTTAGTCAGATTTTACTTTGCCACTTTCCGTAGGCTCTTTGTTGGTCCTTGGCCTAATGAAATCTCTCTTTTATCACTAAAAGAGTATTATTCTTATGTCATAGTGAGAATAATCATTTAAATACTTGGCATAATAAATGCCCAGAAGACATTTTATCTTATGAATCTATTTTTTTTTTCTTGCTATAATGGGGATATTGTAAATCATGCGTTTGTATTAACGGTATTTCTTAAGGCAATATATGTAACAATCTCCAAGCTGTTGTAGGAGTCTATAAATTCTGTTGCAGGTTCTGTAAACTTTGTTGGAGTCTTTCAACCAACAGATTATTTTGTGAATGTATTTATACATTGTTGAAATTTTTCAAAAGATGTTTAATTGAATAAGTCTTTGTTGGAGTGATAGCTTGAAGGTGCATAACTCTATATTTGTATAAAACTCTACTGTTTACAAAGCACTTGGACACGTTTAATCTCATTTCATCCTCGCGACGAACCATTTATGTGCGATACCAATTTATAGCCGATAAAATGGAATTTTCGATCGAGTGACATATCCAAGGAAACAGATTACTGGAAGGCTCACCAGGGTACATTATGGTTTTTACAGGAACTATTTGTCTCTAAATGTCTTCTGCTTTCTTAGGAATCATTAACTTCTTTTATTAAAAATATATTTTTTTAATGTTTATTTTTGAGAGAGAGAGAGAGAGAGAGAGAGACAGACAGCACGAGTGGGGGAGGGGCAGAGAGAGAGGGAGACAAAATCCGAAGCAGGCTCCAGGCTGCCAGCTGTCAGCACAGAGCCTGACGTGGGGCTCGAACCCACGAACCATGAGATCATGACCTGAGCCGAAGTCGGACACTGAACCGACTGAGCCATCCAGGTGCTCACTCAGGATTTTATTAAGTGCTTATAAATTTATTAAGTGTTGTTTGCCATTGTGCATATAGTCGTCTGGTGAGGAAAGTTGATGCTGCATAGACATGTGTTTATTTCATCTGAAGGCTCTAACCTACATCTTCAGAGCTGGGAGTCTAACAGGGGCCACGTTGCTATGGTTCTTGAGGTAGCCGTGTTAATTATTTGGACCCGTAACCCCAAGCCAAATACGAATTGAACCTTGGAATCTCCATGTGGCGGAATCTACCACTTGTCTCCCAGTGTCCATTTTTCCCTTCCACAGGTTTGCCACCTATTAGCAGGGACATGGCAATGGAGTTCTCCTTGGATTGTCTAGCTGCGTCTTGGCGTGGCCACGTGACCATGTTCTGGCCAATGGATGCACTTCCGGGAAGTGTTCTTAAAAGGAGGGGCCTACCCATCCCATCCCCTGTTGTCCTTCCTGCTAGCCGAAATGTGGACGCGATGGACGGAGCTTAAGCAGCCATCTTGGGCTGTGGGGCGGAAGCCTCTTTTCATGAATAACAGAAATAAGGTGGAGAGAGATTGAGTTCTCCCTGACGTCTGTAGCAGCCCTGAACGGCCTGTCTGAATTTGCAGGCGAGAAACAAACCCTCCCCTTGTTTAAGTGTTACTGTTTTGGCTTTTCTGTTGCTATAGCATCACTGAATTCTTATCAGTCCGGAGTATTTTTAGCATCCCCCGTAATTGTTTCTGTAAGTATAGCATTTGAGATGTAATAATTCAGTAAACACATCTTTGTCCCTTTCTCTGTGTGGTAATTAAGCCAGTGCTGCAGGTGCTAACGAGTGCCGCTGTTGCGGATGCTGTTGCTGCATAAAAATTTAGTGGTGGTGAAAAACGGTCCTTTTGCTGTGCGTACACACGCCGTGGGGCAGGAATTTGGATGGAGCCTGCTGGGGTCGCCTTTGCTCGGCTCTGCGGTGCCTGGGGCTCAGCTGTGAAGATTTGAAGGCCGGCCCCGGGGCAGGAAACTCTGGGGGTGCCTTCAGCCACGGGTCTGGAGGGCGACCATCAGCTGGGACCTCTGCTAGGTTGCTGGAGCACTGACGTCTTTGTGCCGTGAGGTCTGTGCGCAGGCTCATTAGGGCTTCTTCGCGGCCAGGCGGGCGGACTCTTAAGAGGGAGCCTCCCTAGAGAGCGGGAGCGGCCCGTGGTGTTTTTAATGGCGAGGCCGAGAATCCGCGGAACGTCACTCGCGCCGTCCTCTGTAGGTTGAAGCAGTCGCCCCGGGTCCCCTTGAGTTCAAGGGAAGGGTGACGTGGACCCAAGCTTGACGCGAGGGTTGTCAGGATTACATTATAACCACGATTACACGGTCGGGGGAGAGAGACGGTGCGGCCGTCTCCGGAAAGGAAAATGGGCCACCCCTACTTGAGTCATTTCGTCGAGGCTGACAGTTTGCTCGGGACAGACTGAGGGCAGCGAGCGTCGTTTTCCTCTTCCCTCTTCCCTGGGCCAGCCTTGCGTACAGGTGAGGTGTCTGCGTGGTGCCATTACGTTGGAAGCAGCCTTGCATTTTACAGCCCCCGGGGTTCCTGTTCTTGGAGCCCACCTCTGAAATCCACAGGCAGGGGTGTGGGGGTGTAGGGGTGATAGCACGTTAACTTCCACCAACGTGTAGCCACTGTGATCCTTGTCGATTTGTGTAACCTTTAGAGCCCATCACAGTCCCGGGGTATGTGCGGTCTCATCCGATTCGCCCCGGAACCTCAAAGGCCGGAAAGACCCATCCGTCGCCTCGTGTTTCAAATGCGTAACGAAGCCCGAGCTGCATGAAGTGGCTCCCTTGAAGGTTGCACGCGGTAGACCTCGTAACGCTCACCAGAGACTCCCGTCTACTCCACCTTTCCCAGCCCCCCTTAATTAAATGGAGCCCATGTGACTAGTTAGGGCCACGAAGTGTGAGTGGCAGCGGCCAGTGTCGTTTCTGGGCGAGGAAGGCGAGACGTGAGAATCTCTGATCGTTCTTCCCCTTTGGTGGCAACCCGTGGCATTCAAGATGGCGGAACCTCCGCCAGCCTGGGTCACAGGGCGACTCGTGGAGCAGAGTCCTCCTGCCTGTGACTGTGAGACATGCAGCCCAAGTGGGAAATAAACTTCTGGTGGTTGTTTTTTTTTTTTTTTTTTTAATGTTTGTTTATTTTTGAGAGAGAGTGCCAGCAGGGGAGGGGCAGAGAGAGGGGGACAGACGATCCGAAGCGAGCTCTTTGCTGACAGCGCAGAGCCGATGCTGTAGGGCTCGAACTCACAGTCCGTGAGATCGTGGCCTGAGCCGAAGTCAAAAGCTCAACCGACCGAGCGACCCAGGTGCCCCTAACCTTTTGGGGTGTTAAAGCCTGGTTAAGTTGATTACCTGGTTAATTTTCGCATGACTTCATAGTCCACTCTGACTTCTATATAAGTCACACTTACGGAACTTTAAGCCCTAATGCAGTAATCTTTCCATTGCCCAATGCTGTTTCCTTTTGCAAGAAGAGAGATTGGACAAGCAAAGTCAACCAGGTAAAAACTGCCAACTACGAGAGTCCACACGCCATCCAAAGGGACCAGAAGCTTCTCACTTTCAGCCATTTGTTGCCACTCAGGAATGTGGTCCCTCTGTTGCTAAGTTTCTAAGTTTTTCAGAGAAATGAGAAGTCTAGGTGTTTATGTGAAATCTGATCTTTTAATGCTTGTAAATTTTTTTTTAATGTTTATTTTTGAGAGAGACAGAGTATGAGGTGGGAGAGGGGCAGAGAGAGAGAGAGACAGACAGACAGACAGAATCTGAAACAGGCTCCAGGCTCTGAGTTTTCAGCTCAGAGCCTGACGCGGTGCTCGAATCCATGAAGTAACCCACCAAGAGTGGGATACTTAACCCACTGAGCCACCCAGATGCCCCTGATCTTTTAATGCTTGAAAATTAAATTTAAAAGGAAGAAAGAAGACACCTGTGAAACCACACTGACTATATTCGCAGGTCTGATTCGGCTGTGCCAATTTTTGCCACAGTGCAGTGATTTTCAAACTTAGTCTGTTGCTGTTTTTGTTTTTTGCTTTTTTAAGTTTTATTTATTTGAGTGATCTCTACATCCAACATGGGGCTCGAACCCACGACCTCGAGATGCTGTACTGACTGCACCAATGGTTGTTGCCGGTTTTGAACAGCACATTCTAAAATTGTATGCTGTTTACTTTTCAATTAAAAATATCATCAAAATAATACCTGGTTCTCATGAGAAGCAGGAAGCATTCCTTAAAACCTTTATATTGTTCTAAATAAGAGAGGAGGAGGGGCGCCTGGGTGGCGCAGTCGGTTAAGCGTCCGACTTCAGCCAGGTCACGATCTCACGGTCCGTGAGTTCGAGCCCCGTGTCAGGTTCTGGGCTGATGGCTCGGAGCCTGGAGCCTGTTTCCGATTCTGTGTCTCCCTCTCTCTCTGCCCCTCCCCCGTTCATGCTTTGTCTCTCTCTGTCTCAAAAATAAATAAAAAACGTTGAAAAAAAAAATTAAAAAAAAAAAAGATACTGTTAAAAAAAAAAATAAATAAATAAATAAGAGAGGAGGAAGCATATGATTTCCTGAAGAAGTTATAATTGCGTGCCAAGAAAGAAGTCATCTGTAACTTTTCACTAATTAACTAGTTACAATTAACTAATTGAAAAAAAAAAAGCACTTGAATCAAAAGATCAAGTATTACAGAAGCTGTAAGGAAAAGCATCAGTCTTACCCAGTCTCAACTCTCCTCCCCAGAAGCAAATACCTTCAGCTGCTTCTGTCTTTATTATATTTTGGGGGATGTACTGCCGTACTTCGAAATCCTATTCTTACAGTGTTTCTTGGCTTTTCAACTTTGACTTCCTGCTCCGAGAAATGAAGATTTGGGGCCCCTGGCGGGGCTCAGTTGATTGAACGTCCAACTCTTGGTCTCTGCGTGGGTCTTGATCTCGGGGTCGCGGGTTCGGGTCCCGCACTGGGCTCTGTGCTGGGTGTGAAGCCTACTTTAAAAAAGAAAAAAAAGAGGTCTGTGTGTTTTTCCACAAAGGAAGTCTGGAAGTGGGCAGTTACTGGTGTTGACGAGGCTAGTCATCAGTGCCCTGGAGAGCCAGTTTTTGTCCCCATGCTCATTGCCTCAGGGTCACGAGATGACTGTCACAGCTGAAGATGACTCATCTAGTCTTGAGAAAGAAGACTACAGGCTCCAGTAGCCTCTGTGCCCTTTTATCAGAAAAGCAAAAGCTTTTCCGGAAGTTCCAGGGAAGCCTCGTTACAACTCATTAGGCAAAATGGTGTCTGTCAGTCGGGTGTCCAGGAGTCTGGAAAAGCGGGTACTTGGGTAGGCACGTTGCTGCCTTGAAGAAAAGCGAGATTTTGTTAGTAGGGGAAAAGGGGCAAAGGGACATTAGGTGGCAGCTGGCGGTGCTGACTGCGTATTTCTCACACGAAGCTTTACGTAGAGGACACCAGCTGTTGGTGGCCAATGCGTGGGGCACCATTTCTGCAGTAAAGAAATAGCCTTTGGGGGCGCCTGGGTGGCTCAGTCGGTTGAGCGTCCGACTTCAGCTCAGGTCGTGATCTCACAGTCCGTGAGTGAGTTCCAGTTGCATCAGGCTCTGTGCTGATGGCTCAGAGCCTGGAGCCTGTTTCAGATGCTGTGTCTCCCTCTCTCTCTGCCCCTCCCCTGCTTATGCTCTCTCTCTCTCTCTCTCTGTCAAAAATAAATAAACATAAAAAAATTAAAAAAAAAAGAGCCTTTGATCTGGACAGCTTTTTAAGCCAACTTTTGACGCAAAGCCATTAAGTACGACTTGGTAAGATAGTTCCGTGAGGGTGTGGCCTGACGTACTCTTCATTATTTACCCTTAATTCAGTGCGATTTGGCGGTTGGATTTAGAATACTCAGAGCTGTGGTTCTCATTGAGGGCGGGGCCACCCCTAAGGGAGGGTGTTTTTGTAATTGAGGTGGGGAGGGGTCGGTTAACATAACGATTGGTCACTTTGCCGAGTGATATGTTAAATTAGTTTAAAATTTTATTTGAGAGACGGGGGGGGGGGGGGGGGGGGGGGGG
>NC_064814.1:50026914-50037571 GCF_023721935.1 Panthera uncia
GGGTGTAGAGAGCGGGAGAGAGAATCCCAAGCAGGCTCTGCACTGGCAGCCCAGAGCCCGATGCGGAGCTCGGACTCATGAACCGTGAGGTCATGACCTGAGTCGCAGCTCTTAACCCGCTGAGCCACCCAGGTGCCCCTGCTGGGTGGCGTCAGGACTTCGGCTCGGGTCGTGGTCTCGTGGTCTGTGAGTTTGAGCCCCACACTGGAGGAGCACAAGCCCTGCTTTGGGTGAGCCCCGCATCTCTCTCTCTCTCTCTCTCTCTCTCTCTCTCTCTCTCTGCCCCTTGCTCACTTGTGCCCTCTCTCTCTCTCAGAAAAAAAAAAAAGAAATAATGGTGATGATTGCACAACATTGCGAATATAATAAATTAAGAAAAAAAAGCTTAAGAAAAGTACTGTGCAAACCACAAAAGACAGAACACCTCCCCTCCCCCTCCTGGCTCACACGACTGATTCCTGCTGCTTTGCCGTCGCCTTTAGGTCACTTTTCCCCCGCCTCCCAGATTAGAATGAAGATGCCCATTTGTGGAATTGCTTGGTGCTCTGAAAGAGCCAATCGAGAGTAAACCTCTGATTCATGGAACCCTTCTTGAAATGGCCTACCACGAGCCCAGATCCATAAGTCCTTCCTAAGCACCTTCCTGCAGAGGCACCCCGTGGTGTGGGCTCTCCCTTGTGCCAAGAGCGCTAATAACCCCAACCTGGCTGGACCACAGCCCCTCGTGGTCAGAACACTGGCAATAATGATCTGAGCCTAGACTCTAAGTCCATTTTACACGCAGAAACTACATTTTCCAGTTGTTGCAGACTTGTAACACTTCTCCGAGAATGCAGCTACCCAGTGAGGAAGGCTGTACTCTTTGTCCAGCCCTTTACCAAGACTTCCACCATTTTGAAGACTCCCGTTCCCAGTGGCAACAGTGCTCATGGCATTTGAGTTCCGGGTCACAATCCCTGCAGCTGCATTGGTCTGCATCTGTAGAGGCCCCCTGCGTGGTAATTACATGTACATATACGCGAGCCTCTGACTCCTTTATTGTGTTTTCAGTAGTTGTGATCACTTACTTTCATATTGAGTTACATATCACCTCAAGTGGCTTCCTTTTATTTCTCCTTTATATTACAAATTTTTTTTTTTTTACGTTTTTGTTCATTTTTGAGAGACAGACACAGAGGATGAGCGGGGCAGGGGCAGAGAGAGAGAGAGAGAGAGAGAAAGAGAGACTTAGCCAGGCTCCACGGTCAACGCAGAGCCCAATGTGGGGCTCGTTGTGGGGTTTGATCCTACGACCGTGGGATCATGACCCGAGCTGACATCAAGGGCCGGACTTTCAACCAGCTGAGCTACCCGGGCGCCTCTGAACTCGTGTTCTAACCTGCGGTGGATGCAGTAGTCTGGAAACCAGTGCTGACATTGTACTATGAAATTTGAGAAGCCAGACAGTTTTCTCATTTGGATGGTATCTCCTAGGCAGAATGTCTGCTGTTTTAAGTGAATCCAGTATATGCATGTTGCATTAATTAAAGAGAAATCTTAGGTATTCCGTTCCCTATTAAAAGAAATCCGGGAGGAGCGTTTTCAAACAAATGGTCAAGTAGGGATGTCTGAACTTCGGATCTTCCACAAAAGCAAGGGGAACAGTGGCAGAAATTGTCAAAATCAACCTTTGCAAACTCCACAAATTAACCAAAGTATTGCAGCAATTTGAGGAGCGTGTACTCAAAACAAAAAACAACAAATGGGTGACTCTCTGTAAGAACAGTGAGCTTTGTAGTATTTCAACCTGTCCCAATCCCCTCCCCCCCCCCCCCCCCCCCCCCCCCCCCCCCAGCTCTGTGGTAGCCTTGAAAACCAGCAACCTTGAACCACAGTAGCTGTGAAAGCCAGTGGCCTGGCAACCGCTGGAATAGTTTCAAATTCCCCCATGTAGGTTTGGAGTCATCCAAGAGAATTGTCACTATTTCACCTGTCTGGCAGCCCTCTAGAAAAGTCCCAGTCATGGGGCTTATCTTTATTTAACATGACCCAGTGAGAAAACTACTATCCCTAGGTTGTTTGTGGGACCTAGTACACATGAGCCCCTCAACAAAAGGGGGGAGCTGTTGTTTCAGCGAATTATTAGCTGTAGCGAATTATTAGTGAATTATTAATGGTAGAGATTTCAGTTCCTACACTGACTTTAGCCGTTACACAGTGACAAATCATGTAGACTTTACAGAATAGTTAAGGAAAGTCACTAAAGAAGCCCTGAGGTCACAAAAAAAATCCTTGAAAGGGAGGGAGCAACACATCTGAGTTCCAAAGTTGCCACCTTATATTATTTAAATTGCCCAGTTTGCAACAAATTATGAGATATGCAAAGAAATGAGAAAATATGGCTCATGCACAAGAAAAACAAAAATTGATGGAAACCATCCTTGACGCCCAGACTTTAAATCAGTTGTCTTAAATGTGTTCAAAGAGTTAAAAGAAATAGAATATTTTTGAAAAAAATGAGACTATCAGTAAAAAGATAAAAACTGTAAAAAGGAACCAAATGGGAATTTTGGAACCGAGAAGTACAATAATTGACGTGAAAAATTCACCAGAGGAATTCATCAGATTTGAGCAATTAGGTGCCATACTCAGAAAACTTGAAAATAGGACAATTGTAACGATCCAGTTTGAGGAGCAGAAAGAAAAAAAGAATGAAGAGTGAAGACAGACTTGGGACACTATCAAGCATACGAACACATGTTATGGGAGTCCTAGAAGAAAGGGGGAGAAAGAATATTTAAAGAATTAATGCCTGAAAACTTCCCATATTTGATGAAGGACTTGGGGGAAGAATGCACCCATTAATCTGCCCATCCAAGGAGCACAGCAAATTCTAAATATGAATTCAAAGAGAGCCACATCTATACCTGTCATAGTCAAACTGTCAAAAGCCAGTGACAGAGAGAATGTTGAAAGCAGCAAGAGAATACAACCTGTCACATGTAAAGGGTACTCAAAAAGATTAAAAGTTTGCTTCTCATCAGAAACCATGAGACCAGAAAGCTGTAAGGTGACATGTTTAAAATAGATGTTAAGACCAAAAAAAAAAAAAAAAAAAAAGCAAGAGACAAAGAAGGACATTACATATTGATGAAAGGGTCAGTCCCTAAGGAAGACATCGTAATTAACATATGCATTTGACAATGATGCTCCAAAATGCATGAAGCAAAAGCTGAGAGAATCGAAGGGAGAAACAGACATTTCAACAAGTATTATTACTAATGATTCACTGTCAGTAATTTTTAATGATTAAGAGACGATGCACATAAAATATTGAGCCGTAGTCCCAGGTGCACGGCATGACACTTGGTAACTGTTACCTAGAAAAATTGAGTTGCTTTGCTAATGAAAGGTGGTGTGGTCAGGAAATCTAACCATAGCAGTTGGAGATTTCAATATCTCACTTAAAAATTTTTTTTAAACGTTTAATTTTGAGAGAGAGAGAGAGAGACAAGCAGGGGAGGGGCAGAGAGAGAGAGAGAGAGAGAGAGAGAGAGAGACAGAATCCGAAGCAGGTTCCAGGCTCTGAGCTGTCAGCACCGAGCCCGACACGGGGCTTGAACCCATAAACCGCGAGATCATGACCTGAGCTGAAGTCGGATGCTCAACTGACTGAGCCACCCAGGCGCCCCAATATCTCACTTTTAATAACAGATGAAGGAGACAAAACAAGGAAATAGAAGCTCCGATGGCACTGTGAGCCAGCTAGATCTAACATCTATAAAGAGTTCCTCTCAAGGACAGTGTCGTGCACGTTTTACTCAAGTGCACGTGGGACATGGCTAAGGATAGACCGTAATGTTAGGCCATAAAACATTCCTGAATGAATCCAAAGGGATTAAAACCATACAAAGTATGTTCTCTGCCCGCAATGGAGTTATATTAGAAATCAACAGCAGAAGGAACTTTGGGAAATTCACACGTGTGGAAATAGAACAACACACTGTGAAATAGCCAGTGGGTCAGAGAAGAACTTACAAAGAAAATCAGAAAATACTTTGAGATTTAGGAAAATGAAAATGCAGCATGCTAAATGTATGAGATGCAGCCATAACAGTGGTTAGAGGGAAATTTATAACTATAAACCCCTATATTAAACAGCAGAGACGCCCATTCATTGCTGCTGGGAACGCAAAATGCTACAGCGTCTTTGGAAGACAGTTTGCCAATTTCTTACAAAACTGAACACGCTCTTCCCATATGATCCAGCAAGGGTGCACCTTGGTATTTACCTAAATGAAATGAAACTCCCGTCCACACAAAAATCTGGACATGGATCCTTAACAGCAGCTTTGTTGATAATTGACTCAAATTGGAAGTAACAAGGGTGTCTTTCCGTACGTGAATGAATAAATTGTGGTCCATCCAGACAATGGAATGTTACTCATTGCCAAAGAAGAAGTGAACTATCAAGCCGTAAAAAGATACAGAGGAAACAAATGTTTGTTACTAAATGAAAGAAGCCAGTCCGAAAAGATTACATGGTATGATTCCAACTACATGACATTCTGGAAAAGGCAAAACTATGGAGACAGTAAAAAGATCAGTGGTTGCTAAGGGTTGGGGTAGGGAGGAAGCATGGACAGGCAGAGCACAGAGGATTTTCAGGGCATAGAAAATAGTCTGTATGGTACCATGATGATGGGTGCATGGTGTTATACATTTGTCCAGAGTCAGAATGTACAACGTTAAAAGTGAACCCTAAGGTAAACTATGGACTTTGGGTGATTGTGATGTGCCAGCGTAGGTCCATCAATTGTAACAAAGATACCACTCTTGTAGGGGCCATTGATCATGAAGAAGGTTGTGCGTTTGTAGGGCAGGGAGTGTAAGAAAAGTCTTTGTTTATTTTCCTTTCAATTTTACTGTGAATCTAAAACCAGGGGGAAAAAGTCTTAAGAAAAAAGGAGAGATCTCAAATTGATATTAATTTTTCACCTTAGGAAACTAGAAAAAGAAGAGCAAAGTGAATCCAAACAAGGAAAGAAATATGAAAGATTAGAGAGGAAAGAGAAGAAACAGAAAATAGAAGAACAATAGAGAGAATCAACAGGGCCCAAAATTGGTTCTTTGAAAGGATCAAGAAAATTGACAACCTTTTAGCTCAACTGACTAGGAAAAAAAAGATGAAAATTACTAAAACCAGGAATAAAAGAGGGGGCATCATTGAACACCTGTGTGGCTCAGTCGGTCGAGTGTCTGACTTCATCTCAGGTCATGATCTCGGGGCTCGTGGGTTCGAGGCCCGCATCGGGCTCTGTGCTGACAGCTCAGAGCTTGGAGGCTGCTTCGGATTCTGTGTCTCCCTCTCTCTCTGCCCCTCCCCTGCTCATGCTTTGTCTCTCTCTCAAAAATAAATAAACACTAACATTTTTTTTTTCTTCTAAAGAGGGGACATCACTACTGAGAAGAAGCAATCCATAACCAAATAATACTCTTGTAAAGTAATGGTTGTCCTAATAGAACATAGGGCATTTTATACCTACTTGTGGGGGTAACATTGTTTTATATATAAGCTTTCAAGCGTTGTGCTTTCTCCAAAAAGTGCTTTCCATGACTTGTTTCATCCTCACAACATTCTTGGAGTTGTGCAGGAGTTGTTTGTGGGAAAATGAAATCACAAAGAATCTGCGTTTGGTTCATACACACCTGGGTCGTGGATCCAGTTCTACGTCCTGGTTTTGACTTTGAACGAGCCACTTACCCAGTTTTTATAGATGAGGCACTATGCTGAGAGTCATAGGTAAGACCACCGACCCTTTGAGTTTTAGCAAGGGGGCAGATTCATAAGGATTAAGTGAGATCTTCCATGCAAAATATTCAGCATGGCCCCAAGTACAGGTTATGAACTTGATAATGGTAACTTATTCATTAAGGAAAACAGAGTTCTTAGCTAGGTCAGGAACTCTAACCCCTAGTTGAGTGGCTTCTCTTTAATTTAGATTCCCATCCAACATACGGCACCAAAAATTCAAATGTAGCAAAACAGTTGCAGAAAAGAATGCTGACTCTCTTTCATTTTTCATTTTGTTTAGAACAAGGGAGGGGGTCATAGGATTATATGAGCTGGTAACATGCTATAGTATTCATTTCTGATTTACTTTGTATTTCAAAGACATCCTGTTATTTATTTTTTCAGATGGTTGTTGAAATCCAACAATACCACCCGTGGATGGGTCTTCATAGTTGTAAACATTTCTTCTAGGAAGTTGCTTTTCAAATCTGCCCGCTCCTTTTCTGTTTTTGCTTGCAACTTGAACATTGCCCACTAGGTGGCAGTACGCCAACGTAAAATGTAAATAAAACCGTCCCATCATAGCACCAATGGGAAATGATGATTCTGGAAAATTACCCTGCGAGTAGTGAGTTAGGACTCAATCCATGATTCCTGTTGTGCGGTTAATTAAAATCAGATGAATTTATGGATGAACGGATAGATGCTGGACGAATGAATGCAATAAATGTACCAGACACAGAGATAGGTACTGTGGACGCAAAGAAATGTAAGAATTATCTGTGATAATGTCTGCTTTCCTCGTATCGCCAACCCCCTCCCCCCCCCCTCACTGAACTCTGAGGATTAGAAGGTCAGTAGTTTTCCCAGGGTCATACAAGTAGAGACAGACGAAGCCAGGATTTGTCGATGGTGGTTGGGGGGGGGGGGGGGGGGGGGGGGGCGGGGGCAGATGATGAGTTTGAATTTAAGGAATGTTGGATTTGAAGCCAGTGGTCACAGCCAGGTACCAGCTTGCCATGGAAATCTGGAATTCTGTCTCAGGGTTGGGCTCAAGGTAGAATAAATTTAAGAGGCATCTCTGCAGAACTTGCTTGAAGCTATGACTGAGTATGCGTTGTCTCCGGCCAAGTGCCTGAATCGTAGGTCCCAGGGAGCACGGTGATGGGGCAAAGGGTAGGGGTTCCCACGCTGGAGGAAGGCAGACCTGAGTTTAAACCCTGCCCTCATATTCCCAACCGCGTGTTCACGGGCAAGATGCTTCACCTCTTTGACCCCCTGCAGTAACCCAACAAGGGGGTACCGCTGTCTACATTTCACACGTGAGGAACCCAAGGTTCGGATCTGGAGACCTGACTTAGGCTTACGTGGCTACGTACCGCCGAAGTTGCTTCCCCGGTCATAGCACTCGGGACACTGCCTGGTAATCCCTTGTGTGTGTGTGTGTGTGTGTGTGTGTGTGTGTGTGTGTGAGTGAGTCTCCCTGTATCAGTCCGGGTTCTCCAGAGAAACAGAACTAGCAGGAGAGAGAAATGTATCCGTCTATCTCTGTCCATCTGTCTATATCCGTGTGTCAACACAGTAGGGTATATTGCATGAAATAAGTCTCTGTGGACCTATATGTGTGTCTGGTTAGCGCACACGCATACACAAACAGGAGGTGCTTTCAAGAAACCGGCTGCTCAGGCAGCCCCGGGATGTGGCAGCCCAACATCTGTAGGGCGTTCGCCGGCCGGCGCTCTCCGTTTTTGCTCTCGGTTTTGGCTTTTAACGGCCTCTCCCGAATTGGACGCGGCCCACCCGCCTTACGAAGGGGAAGCTTTTTTACTTAAAAGTCAACAGGTTGGGGGCACCTGGGTGGCTTGGTGGCTTGGTCGGTTAAGCGTCCGACTTCGGCTCAGGTCATGATCTCACGGTCCATGAGTTCGAGCCCCGCGTCGGGCTCTGTGCTGACAGCTCAGAGCCTGGAGCCTGTTTCAGATTCTGTGTCTCCCTCTCTCTGACCCTCCCCCGTTCATGCTCTGTCTCTCTCTGTCTCAAAAATAAATAAACGTTAAAAAAAAAAAAAAAAAAGTCAACAGGTTGCAGATGGCCATCGCACCCACAAAACACCTTCACGGCCATGCTGAGATCCGTGTTCGGTGGGACAACTGGGCGCTGTAGCCTGGCTGCGTCGACACGTGAAACTACCCATCCCACTCCAGTTGGCTGTAAACTCTGGCAGCAGGGAGCCTACCTTTCTGGTTCCCTTTCAGGTTCCCGGGGCCGGCCCCACGCCGGACACGTCAACGGCACGCGATAAACGTCTACGGAGGGCGTCCTCACCTCCTACCCACCGAGGAGAAAGTGAGCACACGTGTCCCGTTTTCCTTTGCACGCCGGGGCTGGGTGGCAGACGTCCTGGGTTCGCGGATCACGCGTAAGTTTCTTCGGGGCCCCCCCCGGGTCGAGCAGTGGGAGGTGACGATAAAGCAGCTGACAGTCATGGCCGGTTGGGGCCGTGAGTAGGGCTGCCGCCACGAAAAGCTGAGTGTGTGTGTGTGTGTGTGGGGGGGGGGGTCCTTGTAGGGCGCTGCGTGTATGCGGTCCGAGTTTTGGTTTTCAGCAGGCCATCTCTCTTCAGCCCCTGGCGTTGACTTGCCACTTTGTCTTTGGGAGGGAAGTCGCAAAGGTTTTCAAGCAGCAGAACGTGCTGAGGTTCGGCAGGAGGGACTACCTAGGGATCTACTCGCGCCTGTGGCCACCGAGAGACCAGTCCTGTGTGTTTTTGTTTTAATGCTTATTTATTTATTTTTGATAGAGAGAGAGAGAGAGAGAGAGAGAGAGAGAGCAAGCACAAGTGGGGAGGGGCAGAGAGAGAGGGGAGACCCAGAATCCAAAGCAGGCTCAGGGCTCTGATTTGGCCGCACAGAGCCCGACGCGGAGCTCGAACCCACGGACCGTGAGCTCATGACCTGAGCCGAAGTCGGACGCTTCACCGACTGAGCCACTCAAGCACGTCTTGTGTGCATCCATTTAAGCCTTGGCAGCCCCTTCTGGAAAAACAAAACAAAACAGACAGGATAGCAGATGCCACCCGGGTGACAGAAGAAGCATCTACCAAAATTTAGGCCCCAAACACGCTCCCTTGGGGAGCTTTCTTGGGCAGGTGTTCCCTACCTCCCTTCCACACCAAAGAGGATGGTGTCACCTCTGCCTTGAGGATCTTAACCCACCTCGGAACACTTGTTTATCTTTTCCTCTCTCCCCCTTTCTGGGATCCCACTAAGCTGCTTCCTAGAATCCTGACTTTTACCCCCTTCCTTAGAGTTACTGACAGAAATGAGCTGGTGACAGCCGACTGCTCGGCTAGATACCCTCGTACCTGGGACAGCAGCCGTTCAAAGACCTGTACAGATTCCAGAGACTTAATAAAACAGGAGTGGGGCAGATAGGATACTTGCTATGGGCTGAAATTCACCCCCAGTGCTGTAACAACGTAGGGATCGTCTACGGCCAGTTCGAATATTGAAGCCCTAACCTTCAATTTCATATGTTTGAAGCCCTAACCCCCCCCCGATCTGACTGTATTTGGAGACGGGTTTTTGGAGGTACTTAAGGTGAAATACAGCCATAAGGGTGGGATTCTAATTCAATAGGGTTGTTGGCCTTGTAAGAGTAGGCAGGAGATCTCCTTCTCCATGTGCAGTCACCAAGGAGAGGCCACGTGAGGACACAAGGAGACCGTGGCCACCTGCCAGCCAAGGACAGAGCTGTCGTCAGACATTGAATTGGCTGGCACTTTGATTTTGAACTTCCAGGCTCCCTGGCCTACGGCATTTTGTTATAGCAGCCCAGGCAGGCTAGTACGATACTGATCCCAATGAATTGTCATCTTTTAAACTTGTCTGTTGAGGGTGTAAAACGAGTCAGAGCCCAGGGCACCAGGGTGGCTCAGTCGGTTAAGCGTCCGACTCCGGCTCAGGTCACGATCTCACGGTTCGTGAGTTCGAGCCCCGAGTCGGGCTCTGTGCTGACAGCTCAGAGCCTGGAACCTGCTTCGGATTCTGTGCCTCCCTCTCTCTCTGCCCCTCCCTTACTTGCGCTCTGTTTCTCTCTCTCTCTCTCTCTCTCTCAAAAATGAACATTGAATTTTTTTTTTTAATGAGTCAGCGCTCAAGGAAAGGAAGTACTGATTTTCTTGAAGTCTTTTCTAACTTCAGGAAGAAAAAAGAGAAAGGATCCTAAGTCAAAAGAATTGTTTGTGCGGATGTGTGGAGGGTAGTATGTAGGTCCACACACACCCCACTCTGGGCTACAGTCATGGGAAACATCTGGTTGTTCTTCCGATGTTCCAGGCTTTCTTCACATCTGGGTTTTGTGGGGTGGATACGACATTTTATTTAAAAAAAAAAAAATTTTTTTTTAACATTTTATTTATTTTTGAGACAGGGAGAGACAGAGCATGAACGGGGGAGGGTCAGAGAGAGGGAGACACAGAATCTGAAACAGGCTCCAGGCTCTGAGCAGTCAGCACAGAGCCCGACGTGGGGCTCGAACTCACGGACCGTGAGATCGTGACCTGAGCCGAAGTCGGCCGCTCAACCGACTGAGCCACCCAGGCGCCCCGGATACGGCATTTTAAATATTCTGGGTATTTATCCTAGGTCTGCCATGTGTTGAAAACATCTTCTTCCAGTCTATCACTTCACTTTTAACTTTGACTAGTGTGTTTTTTGACTTAATGCAATTTTAATGTAATCAAACTTACCAACCTTTTTTTTTTTTTTTAATTTTTTTTTTTAACATTTATTTATTTTTGAGAGAGAGACAGAGCATGAACAGGGGAGGGGCAGAGAGAGAGGGAGACACAGAATCTGAAACAGGCTCCAGGCTCTGAGCTGT
>NC_064814.1:50037581-50047439 GCF_023721935.1 Panthera uncia
AGAGAGGGAGACACAGAATCTGAAACAGGCTCCAGGCTCTGAGCTGTCAGCACAGAGCCAGACGCGGGGATCGAACTCAGGAACCGCCAGATCATCACCCGAGCCGAAGTCAGACGCTTCACTGACTGAGCCCCCAGACGATCCCCCCCAACCTTTCTTTTTATAAACTTGACTTCTTAGTACTCATTACTGAGAAGTAGTAACGAAAACACTCTCTCCTTAAGCAGTATGTAATGCTAACTCTACATTTTGCTATAAAATGGGAAAATGTTGCTTTTCATATTTCACTTTTCAAATAATCCACGATGTATTTTGCTGCATAGTGTGAGGTAGGGATCTCATTTTATCTTTCCCCAGGTAGACAGCCAATTGTCTCAGCACCAGTGAATAATTCAGATTTTTCTCACTGATTTGTAATGCCACATCTGTCAAATACCAAGTTTGACATATGCAAAGGTCTATTTTTGTTACATTTTTAGAAGGATGTTTCGTGTATTCTGGATACGAAGTTTTTTGCCATTGATATATGTTGCAAATGTTTTGTCCCATTTTTAAAAATTTTTTTAGTGTTCATTATTTTTTAGAGAGAGAGAGAGACAGAGTGCAGTCAGGGGAGGGGCAGAGAGAGAGGGAGACACAGAATCGGAAGCAGGCTCCAGGCTCTGAGCTGCATAGAGCCTAACGCGGGGCTCGAACTCACAGACCGCAATATCATGACCCGAGCTGAAGTCGGACGCTTAACCGACTGAGCCACCCAGGTGCCCCATAAGTTAAAAAAAAAATTGTTTTTGAGAGAGAGAGCATGTGTATGCGAGCAGGGAAGGGGCAGAGAGAGAAAGGGAGAGAGAGAATCTGAAGCAAGCTCCAGGCTATCTGCACGCAGCTCAGTGTGGGGCTTGATCTCATGACCGTGAGATCATAACCTGAGCTGAAATCAAGAGTAGGATGCTTAAATGACCGAGCCACCTGGGCGCCCCTGTTTTTCTCTTTCAGTGTTGAGTTATATTAAATAATTTTCTAATGTCAAACTGACCTTAAACTCATGGAATAAAATACAGTGTGTTCATGATTCCTCACCATTTTTAAATGCAGCTGGATTGGGTTTGCCTTTATATTTTATTTTCTTTTTATTCCATGATTGTAAATATTCCTATTTTCTTGTTTCCAAATGTCAGAGTTCTCGGTCAGACTTGAAAACACTTTAAAACAAATCCTTTGGCAACCTGCAAATATATTCCTGGTGACCCTGATCTCCCTCAGGCCATAGTGTTGGGACCAGATGGGTATATAAAAAGTCACCTCTGCTTCTGCATTTTAGGTGATTTTTTAAAATCTGTGTTTATGAGTGAGATTGATCTGAAGTTGTTCCCTCCCTTCTTTTCTCTCTCTCTCCCTCCCTCCCTCCTTCCTTCCTTCCTTTCTTTCTTTCTTTCTTTCTCCCTCCCTCCCTCCCTCCCTCCCTCCCTCCCTCCCTCCCTCCCTCCTTTCTTTCTTTCTTTCTTTCTTTCTTTCTTTCTTTCTTTTTGAAATTTCACTTTTTCAAACCGTCCTATTGCATTTTGTTATCAAGGGTGTGATTGCCTTGTAAAGTGAGTTGGCAGGCATTTCCCTCTTTCCCTATATCACAGACTTCTTTGTGTAACTTTGGAAACAATTGCTTTCTTTAGTGGTTGGGTATTATTGGCTGGAGTGGCTGTTGAACCTGGTGTGTTTTTTTTTTTTTTTTTTTTTGTGGGAAGGCATCAAGGTTATGTTAGCCTTATATAAACGAGTTCCGGACTGTATCTTTTTCTTTCCTCTGGAACCATCTGTGCACAATATGGATTATCTGTTCCTTGTGGGTTTGATAGAATCTGCTTGGTGGTAGTGTGTGTGTGCATGCTCACGCGTGTGTGTTTTAAGTTCCTGATTCAATTAGTTTTATTGTTGTTAGTCTTTTCTTCTTGAGTCTGTTTGGTTCTTTGTATTTTTATAAGGTATGGTTCTTTAAATTTTTTTTTTTTAATGTTTATTTATTTTTGAGAGAGAGAGGGGAGGGAGGGACAGAGGGAGAGGGAGATGCAGAATCCGAAGCAGGCTCCAGGCTCTGAGCTGTCAGCACAGAGCCCGACGCGGGGCTCAAACTCACTAACCGCGGGATCATGACCTGAGCCGAAGTCGGTCACTCAACCGACTGAGCCACCGAGGCGCCCCTGGTTCTTTGTATTTTTAAAAGAGAATTCTCCCAATTTGTCCAGTTTTGAAACCTGGGACTGAAGAAGGATCAGGGTAAAGTTCTAGAAAGATCTTTGGTGTCAGGTAAAGTCACAGTGACTAGAAAGCACACATATTTTTCATCTAAACCTCAATATTATGTGTGTTTAGGAGGCTGAAACTTACAGGAAAGACATCAGCATCTTGCTTGGTCTTACCCTATAAGGACAAGCCGGCCTTGTCAGATCACTTTCAACTTCATTAGTCTTTTCAAGCCTGGTCTTCCTGTTTGCAAAATGATTATAGTTACACCTGCTGCACAGAGTTGTGAGGAACAAATGGTCATATATTGCATGTACCTGGTAATGCATAGCTATGGATTCGGACCTAAGAGAACCTTTGGAGAACTTCGGGGCCAGGCATTCTTACACGTCGCTTGCAGGACTCGAAACTGGAGGGTCTGGGGGCACCTGGGTGGCCCAGTCGGTTAAGCATCAGACTTTGGCTTAGATTATAATCTCGTTGTTTGTGGGTTTGAGCCCCGCGTCGGGTTCTGTGATGACAGCTCAGAGCCTGGAGCCTGCTTCCGATTTTGTGTCTCCCTCTCTCTCTGCCCCTCCGTCACTCACACTCTGTCTCTCTCTCTCAAATAACTAAATAAACATTAAAAAAGTTAAAAAAATAAAGAGACGGTTAAGTTAAAACGAGGGCATTGGGGTGGGCCCTCACCCAAGAGGCATGGGGTTTGATGTCCCTTCTATGGAGATTAGGGCGCAGACACGCGGAGGGAAGACGGCCGTGTACAAGCTGAGGAGGGAGGCCTCGAGAGACGCCAACTGTGCCCAGCATTTTGACCTTGGACTTCTAGTCCCCGGAACCGTGAGACAGTAAATTTCTGTTTTTAGAGAAAAAGCACCCCGGTCTGTGGCACTTTGTGACCGTGGCCTGGGCAGACTCACAAGCTGACCATGGTCATCTCGCTTCTTGTACCATTAACAGACCCTCTGAGTTTCCTTCATAAGCATCTCCAAGACTTTTTCTCTGTTTTGCTGTGGCCCCCTTGGTGGCACCCTGCCGGAGGCGGCCCTCGGCCTCACGCTATCTATAATCGGACTCGCTCGGTCCACAGTCTGGCCGTGTGTACACCCGGAGAGACCCCAGAGCCAGGGAGGTGCACGTCGGCAGCTGGATTTGAGGCTAATTACCCGTCTCAACGCTTTTGCCCGGTGTTCAGAGACTTGCTTTCTATGACCTGGCTTTTCGAGATTCTGGTTCTCCAAACAAAAACAAAATACTCCATTCCCACTCTTGTCTGAATCTAAATGACTCTGGTGACTTTTTGGCATAAAATTCACATCTGAGGGGGCACAGGTGTCTTTGCTCACGTCTCTGCCTCCCAAGGAGGCAAGTTGCCCACAGAGCCTGGCCCAGAGCCTCGTTCACATGGAAACTTGTCATGCGTCAGGACCCCGGGGGATGGACAGGAGATGCGGATTCCTGGTTCCCGGGGAGACACGTAGAGAAGCAGGTCGGGAGAGGGTGTGATTTGAGGCTAAGCGCCGCGGGAGGGAACTTCAGCCTGATTGATCTGGAGGGTAAGTCAGGCGTTTGTAAGCTCTGAGGTTGTCTGGGGTGCGAGGCGTCGAGGGGACCCGGCTCTTCTCTCCCACCCATCCATCCCTGGCCAGTGGCCACACCCACCGTGTGGGATGCAAACTCCCCTGCTCCCCGCCACTTCCTGGCTTATGCTGGAAGCAAGAAGCCCAGTGAGGCCGGGGAGAGGAGGCCACAGGAAAGCGGTATCCGCAGGGGATCTGGGTTGGGGGCATGATCTGGGGGTACACACACCTGCCGTTTGGTCCATCCGGGAGCCGAGCTCACCTGTGCTCTTGTGTTTTCCTCTGTGGCTTTTTGGTGCCCGTGTATTTCCAGGAAGCAGCCTCTACAACAGAGAAGAGGTCTCACACACACAGAGTGAACCGTTTCCATCCTGACCGGTTTTCATGAGGTGTCTGATGTATTTCACCTTTGACCCCCCCTAGTTTACACGGCAGGCCTCTCCGCTTCAACCTGGATTGCCCTCACTAGCCTCTCCCATACCCATGTCGGTGCATCCTTCTCCCGGCAATCGGAATCTTCTGCTCCTTGAGTCCAGTTTTTCCCTCCTTCCTTCATGTTTTCTGTCTTCTACACCCACTGTAGCCTTTCTGTCCTTCTTTCTTTTTTTAATGTTTATTTTTGAGAGAGAGAGAGAGAGAGAGAGAGAGAGAGAGAGACAGAACGTGAGCAGGGAAGGGGCAGAGAGAGAGGGAGACACAGAATCCCAAGCAGGCTCCAGGCTCCGAGCTGTCAGCGCAGAGCCTGATGTGGGGCTCGAACCCATGACCTGGGCCGAAGTCGGATGCTTAACCGACTGAGCCACCCAGGTGCGCTCCCCTCCCGCCCCTGGGGAAGAGATTTCTAATTGAAATACAACTGAGTGAAAAATATGAATAAGTAAAGAAAATGCATTGATGCTTTAACACTAACTACGAAGACTTTGCTGGAAGGTCACACGGCTACTCCGGGTATGGCTGGTTAACGAGAATGAGCTGAGCCTACACGTTCCCTCCGGAGGAGCGGCTGAGACGGAGCTCACTGGGAAAGCCGACGTACAGAGTGATGTGCACAGCATAACTGCATTTTTACGAGAGAATTTAAAAAATGCATAAAGCTCTTCCTTATATGTGCATATGTATTTGTAGGAGCACAGTAAAAGGTGAGCAAAGGCCCACACCAGACTGTCACTTTAATTAGATTAGAAGTGGGGACTGGAGGGGCGCCTGGGTGGCTCAGTCGGTTTTTGTTTTTGTATCCCCCTGGATACAGTCTTCGCACCAGATGACCCTTGGGGCCATGATGTTCAATGCCCCATCTGACGCTCGAACCTCCTCTATACTTATTTCCTGTCGTGAAAATCTAAATAAAGAAAATACAGAACCGTTTTAAAGAAGAAATGCCCGATTGTTTCCACACAGAACGTTTTTTAAAGCGTAGTTTAAAATTCAGTCCGCTCTTGGGATATTTATAGTCTCTTGAGAATGTTCCAGATCGCTGACTCAGTAAGCCCAGGCTGTTAAAAATGCGTGTTTTTAAACTCCACAATGTAACATTGTCTGAGCTCCTTGCCATTGGAGGCTGACCCTACAGCCTGAGTCTGCCTTGGTTTTCTAGGGGCTGAGCTCAGCCTCTCTGAGCATCGGACACCCTGCACCCCCAACTCAAATGCGATGATCGGGCAAGTTCCTCGCATAGCATGGAGAAAAGGAGGCCAGGAGCGGCACGTGAAAGAACACAAAGTTACTGTGTTCACGGCAGTGAGAGTGAAACGCTTCTGCACCAAGGGGAGTCCGCATCCTCTCTTTCCAGCAGGAGAACCGCACCCAGGAGGAGAGGGCACGTGCCCGAAGTCTCGCCCCGCCCCCCTTCAGCCCCCCAACCCCGGGATGGCAGATGGCTCGGCTCTCCTGGGTTCCGAGTAGCTTCTAAACTGGGCACCTTCCTTTGGTCCAGTTCAGTTTGGTCATGGTGGTGGGACTGGTTTGCTCTGGGAGCTGGTAAACGGCAGGGTCAGCCAAGATTTCCAGATCTCAGCTGTGCTACATTAATGAAGATGTCTCAGTGATCTTCTGTGGGCCATTTAGTACATACACACACACACAAATACACACCTATGTACACACAAATACACATACACATCTATGCACACACATACACATATACACACATATACACATAATATATATGCACACACAAATACATATAAACACATATAGACCTATATACACACATCTATATACGCATACAAACACATATACCCATATATTCACACACATGACACATATATACACGCATGCACACACACACACAAATACACACCTATGTACACACAAATACACACGTACACATCTATGCACACACATATACACATAATATATATGCACACACAAATACATACATATAAACACATATAGACCTATATATACACACATCTATATACACATATATACACATACACCCATATATTCACACACATAGACACATATATACACGCGCGCGCACACACACACACACACACACACACACAGTTGACCCTTGAACAACACAGGTTTGAACTGCGTGGGTCCACGTCTAGGCAGATTTTTTTGGATGAATACAGCACAGTACTCTAAGTGTATTTCCTCTCCTTTATGATTTTCTTGTAACATTTGCTTTTCTCAAGCTTCCTAGACTGTAAGAATACAGCCTATAATACATATACTAAATGCGTGTTAATCGACCAGGTTACTGGTAAGACTTCTGGTCAGCAGTAGGCCATTAGCAGTTAAGTTCTGGGAAGTCAGAAGTTAGATGTGGATTTTTGACTGCATGGGGGTCAGCACCTCTGACCTCTGCATTGTTCAAGGGGTCCACTCACTGTATCTGTATGGGTATCTGATATTTATCCAACAATCAATATGCATACAGAGGGAATTCTCCCAATAACTCCAGATTATAGCAATGCAGATCATTTCCCACTCAGGCTGGGTACCACCAGCTGGGGCAAAATAATCTCCTTTCTTATGAACTCCTAAGCATTGCAGGGGGTGTGGGTGCAGGTGGGTGCATCTAGTTACTGGTATTGGCATATTTTGCCCAGGGAGGGGATCGCCGCTTTGAGTCCCGAGAAGGAAAGTCCTTTTGGGATCCCAGGGAGGCAAAGTCTGGTCTTCAAAGAAGAACCTTAGATCTCATGAGTTCTAGCTCATGGAAGGGAGGATGCCAGGGCAAGTAAACAGTCCGACTTAGATGTTGGCAAAGATTTTTACCAACAAGACCCATCCCCTTGCTCAATATGTCTTCCCCAATCTCTTTCTAACCCCGGCTCCTTCACATCATAATGGTCCCCATCCTAAGAAAAAAACAGAAGAGAAGGCTTTACTAATTGGTTTGTCCTGGCTCTTCCAGGAGCTATTATTTAAGTCACTTGTTCTCAAAGAGGGGTCCCAAGAGCACCAGCATCACTGGGCAGTTACCAGAAAGGCAGATGCTGGGTGGCTCAGGCTGTTACACATCTGACTCCTGATTTTGGCTCAGGTCACGATCTCACGGCTCATGGAATCGAGCCCTTGAGTCTGGCTTTGCACCCACGGCGCGGAGCCTGCTTGGGATTCTCTCTCTCCCTCTCTTTCTGCCCTTCTCCTGCTTTCTCCTCTTTCTTAAAATAAATACACTTTTAAAAAAAAAAGAAAGAAATGCATTCTAGTGTCCTGCCACAGTCCTAGTGAATCAGCAGCTCTGGGCTGGGGGCCTGGCAGTCTGTGTTTTATTTATTTATTTATTTTTATATGTTTGTATTTATTTTTGAGACCAGAGAGAGACAGAGCATGAGCAGGGGAAGGGCAGAGAGAGGGGGAAACACAGAATGCGAAGCAGGCTTCAGGCTCTGAGCTGTCAGCACAGAGCCCGACGTGGGGCTCGAACTCACGGACCGTGAGCTCATGACCTGAGCCGAAGTTGGACGCTCAACGGACTGAGCCACCCAGGCGCCCCTGGCAGTCTGTGTTTTAACGAGTAGCCCAGTGATCCTGATGGTCACTGTAATTTGAGACCCGGTGCTCTAAATAACCACAGATGAAGCCATGATCTCCAATTCCTGGAGTCTACCTCGTGCTTCTGTAATTTAAGTCTGACATTAAGCTTTAAAGATACCAGATTGCCTAGCTTTCACATGCTGGCTATTGCAAGTAAGTTACTTTTCCAGAGTCACAAAATACCACTGAAAGGGGAAATGAGCAGGGCACCTGGGTGGCACAGTCGGTTCGGCATCCATCATCGGCTCAGGTCACGATCTCATGGCTTGTGGGTTCGAGCCCCCGCGCCGGGCTCTGTGCTGACGGCTCGGAGCCCGGAGCCTGCTTCGGATTCTGTGTCTCCCTCTCTCTCTCTCTGTCCCTCCCCTGCTTGTGTGCTCTCTCTCTCTCAAAAATAAATAAACATTAAAAAAAAAAAATTGCAAGGGGAAAATGGGACCAGTGAAGAAACGCGTCTCCTCCGGTTTATTAACTGCAGAGACCCCAAAATGGTCCCACCACCAGCGACTCTGATGGGACTTTGTATTTCTTACTAATTCTAGTTCTTCAAGATCTGAAATCACTTCCACCGGGTTCCCGGAAACTTTTAAGCTTTGCCATGAGCGAGTTACTGCTCTGACAGTCTCTGAAGGCTTCCCGCGGGACAAATCTATGCCTTGAGAGTAGGGACTCCGTGTCTATTATGATGAGCCAGTGGAGTGAAATAGAACCCTTGTTCTCGAGGGCAGCAAACACTTCCAAGTCTGTGATGTCATTGTTTGCGCGTAACAACCTCTCACATCCGCCTCGCGCTGTGGTTTCCAAAGCTCTTTGACGTTCCGCCTTGTGCTCTGTCTTCGCAAAACCCCTCTCATAGACCCCCGCACCTGCGATGACCTTTTTTGTGAGCCTGTTTCCTTCGCTGTGAAACGCAGGAAGTGGCTTGGCTGAGGTCACGTGACCCCGTGGGCGGCCGCCCCTCTCATTATCCTTCTTAAAATAAAAAGGGCCAGTGACCCTGGTTTCCCACTAAAGGTCGATGTTAATGTTTTTATAACATAGAAAAGCACACCGGGGCGCCTGGGTGGCTCTGTCGGTTAAGTGTCCGACTTCGGCTCAGGTCGTGAGCTCATGGTCCGTGGGTTCGAGCCCCGCGTCGGGCTCTGGGCTGACAGCTCGGAGCCTGGGGCCTGCTTCCGATTCCGTGTCTCCCTCTCTCTCTTTCTGCCCCTCCCCTGCTCATGCTCTCTCTGTCTCTCCAAAATAAATAAACATTAAAAAAATTTTTTAAAGCAAAGCATACAAGTGCTGGCATGTAGTTAGTTAGCACTGTGTGTCAGATGTCACTCACTTGTCATCATTCAGTACAGGGAATCTCAAAGGGATTATTAAGTGGCTTGCTGGTGACATCCAGGCCATCACAGAGCTGGAACTCTAGAAGGACGGGGCTCCTTTGCCCCGAACTTCGTCCCCAGACCACAGCGGGAGCAGACAACACGCCCGACCTGACTTTGCTCCCTGCATCCTAGCCTTGGTCCTCCGCTCTCCCCTTCCTCTCCTCACTGCTTCCTCCCCTGGAATCCTGTTCTGGAACCTCCAACACGAAGCTGCTATTTCCCTGTCACCTACCGCCCCTGAACACCATCCAAGACACGGGGCGATGCAGATGCAAATTGGGCACCGCGTGTCGCTAATTCTAAGCAGCACCTGAAAGACAAGGTCAGCATCTCTGAAATCAGGGTAGCTGTACCGGCAGCTGCCCCAAGTCACCAAAGTGCATGCCCGGCATGGGGCACCAAAGTGCATGCCCGGCATGGGGCTGCCCCTCCCCCCACCAGACGCCCAGCTATGAAAGGCTCAGCCGAACCGGAACCGGGAGTCCTTTCCTTTCGGATGGCTGGTTGGTGCCAGGCCCTCCCCCCTCGGTGAGCGGCTGCAAATACCACCCGGGGCCCCAAGGAGAACTGCTCTGAGGGCTGCGGAAATAGGAAAAGCCACCTGAGCCAGATCAGAGAATGATGTGGGACAGGAACTGTGGGCCAGGACGAGAGGTCCCCAAACCTTTGACATGGTG
>NC_064814.1:50047449-50054878 GCF_023721935.1 Panthera uncia
CCCCCCCCCCCCAGGCCCCTCTAGGAAGAGCTTCCGGCTGGGGGGGCCCAGCACGTCTCACATCAACTCACTTCCTTCCTAGAGCCTGCTTGGGATTCTCTCTCTCCCTCCCTCTCTGCCCCTCCCGGCTCGGCTCGTGAGCATGCTCTCTTTCTCTTGCAAAATAAATAAATAAACTTTAAAAATTATGTAAAAAGAGGGGCGCCTGGGTGGCTCAGTCGGTGAAGCGTCCGACTTCGGCTCGGGTCACGATCTCACAGCCTGTGAGTTCGAGCCCCGCGTCGGGCTCTGGGCTGACGGCTCGGAGCCTGGAGCCTGCTTCGGATTCTGTGTCTCCCTCTCTCTCTGCCCCTCCCCCGTTCATGCTCTGTCTCTCTCTGTCTCAAAAATAAATAAAACATTAAAAAACATTTAAAAAAATTATGTAAAAAGATAAAGTTCTTTCTAGTCCCGATAGCATGGTTCACACTGAGGCTCCCGATGTGTTCTCTCCAGTGTCATGGAAAAGGGATTATGGCAAGAGGCAGGATTAATATCAGGACAGCTGCTCATAAAAAAAAAAAAAAAAAAAAGTGAGGTCATGGCAAATTTGGGGCCAAGCTGAAATTTTTTTAGTGGCCTGGTGAGTTTCTCGAACTTTGCAGATCTGCCTTTAGTTTATGCTTGGCCCCAACTTTTGTGTTTGTTTTTGTCGCACCATGGAGCCGTCCTCTAGCTCGGGCGTGCTTTGGGTTAGGGCGTCTCCCTCGCGACCCCTTACAACAGCACGGGGCAGTGTCTCACTTGCACACTGCTTGTTCTACGACACTCCCTGCCTGCCCGCCTTTCTGTCCTGGAGGCCTGGGCTGGGCAGCTTCAAAGGAGACCTCGGGGCCCCCTTGCTGTCCCCACCAGACCTCGGGCAGGCCTCCGGCGTTGGCCCCCGGCCCGCTGAGCCCGAATGCAACTTCCCCAGGTCTCCAGAGCAAGAAGATGAATTCTGCCTTTTTGCTTCTTGTCCCTGACAGACGGCCCTCCTTCCCACCAGCGTTTCCAGGCGTTTGTAGGCCCCTTTGTGGACTTGGGGCAAAGGGTGCATTTGGAGCCGGGGAGAAAGCCGTGTGCGGTCTCATGGTTCCCCCTGCTCGACATTGGCCTTCCTCTATCTCCTTCCTGCATCTGTCGCACCCGCGGAGCGCCTCCCCCTCTCCACCTCTTCCTCCCTCTTTCTTCCCTTCCTTTTGACCTCGTTATCTATTTAATAGTTTGTTGTCATTTCAAAGTCAGATGAGGCTTGTTTGCAGTGGTTCGGACTCCCGGAGGTGTGAGTGCCCAAGATGACCTTGACCTTGTAAACTTCAGGAGAGGCACGTCCCTTTCACGTTCAGACACCGAGAGTCTGAGCCTCCAACCCGAGGACAGTGGGAGGTTCCCAGGTACTCTGAGGGCAGCCCGGAGGAATGCTTGCATATTCCACAAGAACTTCCTCATGGCCACCTGTCACCCTGGCCATCCGTCTCCCCCCAGAAGTACTGCTTCAAGGTCCTGCGTCCCTGCTGTCTTGCTTCTCCCCAGCCGAGCCTTTGGGGACCCCTGAAACCTCCTGAGGCCCAGCCTGTAACTTCTCTGAAGACTCAGGATCCCAGAAGCACAACCAAATAAGTAATAATTGCTACGAGGAGCGTCTACTTTGGGAGGCCTACAAGCCTCGATCCGATTTCTGTTCCCTGGTGAGGGCCCCCTCGACCTCCAGCACGGATCTCAGTGCCTCTCCATTGGGTCAGAATCCAGACCCAATTCGACCTTATTCCTGGAGATACTGGAACCACCTACACCTTACTTTCTGCAGTCAATAGCTGCCTTCTGTTCTTTTCTTCTTCCTCTCCCCCTCCTCCTCCTCTTCCTCCTCCTTTTTGAGACAGAGTCAGAGAGGGGCAGAGAGAGAAGAGAGAGAATCCCAAGCAGACTCCACACCGAATATGGAGCCTGATGCGGGGCTCGATCTTACAACAGTGAGATCATGACCTGAGCCGAAATCAAGAGTTGGACGCTTGGGGCGCCTGGGTGGCTCATTCGGTTGAACGTCCGGCTTCAGCTCAGGTCATGATCTCACACTCCGTGAGTTCAAGCCCCTCGTCGGGCTCTGTGCTGACAGCTCAGAGCCTGGAGCCTGCTTCCGATTCTGTGTCTCCCCCTCTCTCTGCCCCTCCCCCTCCCCTGCTCATGCTCTGTCTCTCCCTGTCTCGAAAATAAGTAAAAACATTAAAAAAAAAAAAAGAGTTGGACGCTTGACTGACTGAGCCACCCAGGCGCCCCAGCCCTCTGTTCTTCATCGCAAACAAAATTGCCACCAAGAATGCCAACTGCCTCATTCAGGAGATAGGGTTTAGTTTTCCTGGCCTGGAAAAGACAATCACAATATTCAACAGAACAGTGACGTGTTCGCGATAACTGTGACTTTGTCACCGGCAGGAATCACGGACATTTTCAGAGCACAGGATGGTTGTGGACACCTTGAGGTACTGTGTATGCTCACTGCTTTTTTGAAATGATGGTAGGCATGAGACTTGCTGCTACATCTTGTTATTTAATGCATTAATACAACCCACAGTCCACTTCAGAAAGATCTACTTTATTTTTATTTTATTTTATTTTTTTAAATGTTTTTATTTATTTTTGAAGGAGAGAGACACAGAGCATGAGCTGGGGAGGAGCGGAGAGAGAGGGAGACATAGAATTTGAAGCAGGCTCCGGGCTCCGAGCTGTCAGTGCAGAGCCCGATGCGGGGCTCGAACTCACGAACTGTGAGATCATGCCCTGAGCCGAAGTCGGACGCTTAACCGACTGAGCCACCCAGGCGCTCCCAGAAAGATCTATTTTAAAAAAACGCTTTGAGGGACACCTGCGTGGCTCAGTCGGTTAAGTGTCCGACTCTTGATTTTGGCTCAGGTCATGATCTCACGGTTTCGTGAGTTCGAGCCCCACATCGGGTTCTGTGCACTGACCACGGGGAGCCTGCTTGGGAGTCTCCCTCCTTGCTCTCTCTACCTCTCCCCTGCTCATTCTCTCTCTCTCTCTCTCTGTCCACTCCACCAAGCAACCACTATTTACAGCTGGCATATCTCCTTGCAGACTCTTTCTTCGAGGCAGATACAGTTTTATTTAGTATGTGGATATACAAAATATATGCATATCATAATACACACGGTTATTTTTTAATGGAATCGCTCTACATATTCTGCAACTTGCTTTTTTCACTCGACAACCATCACTGTTGAGGTACGTAAGTTGCCCCCATCCTTTGGGATCGCTTTGAGGTGCCAGATTTCCTTCATCCGTTCCTGATGGAGAAACAGGTTGATCCCAATTTTTCCCTCTTCTGACTATGGTTGCCATGGATCGCCAAGTCTTTCCTGAGCGTTCCTTCCTCTTGTCTTCTCTTGACCACATCCTTGAATGTCCTGGCCACTTTTGAGGGGCTGCTCCTGAGGAAATTGAGGTGGGTTGGCTCTCATGTATGGGAGCCCCAGATTGAAGCTGCTTTTCCCGTAGGCTCTTGAGACACCTATGTGTCTGTTGGTGGGAGAATTCTGCCCTCCCGAATGCTCAAACAGGATGACCAGAGATCCTGGTGCTCAAGTGATCGCAAAAGAGGATAATGATGAAGCAAGGCAGGGTTGGTGGCCTCTTCGCCCTTCTTTTTATGACGTCTAAGTCCCTGCACAGCGTCTTATTCAGGGATCCTTGTACAGTTGCGCAGGCTGAGAACTGCACCACTTCACAATGATGGGTGTAGGGATGCAGTTTCACATAGACTCTAATGAGAATGAAACTCCCTGAGTAGCGTGTGACACGACAACCCTGGCCTTATGGGTAGAAATGGCTGAATTAATGTTTCCTTTAAAAAAAAAATCATTGTTTTTATAAAGACGGGATCTTACAAAATACCTCTCTTGTTAATTGAAGGTTTTGTTTTTAAGTAATCTCTACACCTAATGTGGGGCTTGAACTTCCAACCCTGAGATCACGAGTTGTCCGCACTACCGACTGACTCAGCCAGGCACCCCACAAAATACATTTCCTTGGCTTTTCTTGCGTAACAGTGAGATGTTGCCTCATGGACGTCTTTGAAGTCGACACGTAGAGATCTAACTCACTTTTCTCAACAGCTGGGTGACTTCCCACCGTAATCAATCCTTCCCGATTCGATTTGCTGGTTTGATTTCTGCAAAGTCTTGGGGCTCTGGATTTCCTTTCTCTCCAACCTGCCCTCAGATTTGGCTCAGTGTGGTAACACCTTACGTTTGTAGGAAACCCATGAATTCTCAAGTGTGTTCATGCACGTTACCATGCTTCAAGCACCCCGAGAGGGGGAGGACCCAGGTTAAGAGAATGTCCTAGGCTCACGCGAGCACAGGAATTGCATTTAACTCCCAGGCCTCAGTTGTCCTCACCAGACAGCGTGGCCTCTCCACCCAGGCATCCACGAGCCCCGCCTGATTCACAGTACCTGCCCTGGGTCATCTCTGATTTGGTGGCTCACGGCTCCTCCAGTGAGGGCATGGGGCAACCGCCCACCTGGGGACGCGTGTGCCCAGCAAACGGTCATGGAATTCCGCCCTGTAGAACCAGAGCTAACATCATCACTGCTGGTAAGCCCCCACAGGGCCACGACCTCAGCCAGCATGTTGGGTTTGGGCCGGTGGCTCCCCGTGGGGGACGCACGAGGTAGGAGCTCTGCTGTGAGTCTGGGGCCTGGCAGTGGGCCACACGGGGTGGGGCTGCGAGGTTCCTGAGATGGCTCTTCACTGGCCTGTAGCCAGACAAAGACGTCCCTGAAAATCGGGAGAGACGTTCGAGAGTATAGGCCTCTTATGGTTTCAACCACCTGCTGAAAAGTTGTTTTAACGAACACACAAATCTACAACGACTCCCGGGCGAACGGCGTCACCTGGGGTTGTGCAATTACACCGCCACCGTGTGACCACACAGGGAGGCCCAGGAGGGAAGGGATGCCTGACTCGACACTTGAAGGACAAGTAGGATTTAGCCTGGAAAGCTGTGTGTGTGTGTGTGTGTGTGTGTGTGTGTGTGCAGGGGAGGAGGAGGCCTTTCACTTAACTAACCGCATTGGTGAAGACACTGAAGTAGAACAGTGTTTTTAGAAATACGTCCACAGGGGCGCTTGGGTGGCTCAGTCAGTTAAGCGTCCAACTCTTGACTTGGGCTCAGGTCATGATCTCGCGGTTCGTGGGATCGAGCCCCGAGCTGGGCTCGGAGCTGACGGCGCAGAGCCTGCTTGGGATCCTCTGTCTCGCTCCCTCCCTGCTCTCACTCTCTCTCAAAATAAATAAATAAGCATAAAAAAATAAAACATTCACAGATCCTTTGACACCCTTCCCTTCAAGCCATGGAGCTTGATTTCTCTCCTCTTGAGTGGGGGGCCGGACTTAGTGGCCTACTTTAACGAGTAGAATGTGGCCGAAGGGAAGATTAGGTTATGAAAAGACCATGACTTTGGTCTTGGGTGGCCCACTCTCTGCTTCAGATCCCTTGCTTGTGGGGGAAACAAACTCTCACATGGTGTGACCAGCCCTGTGGAGAAGTCCGTGAAGACTTGTGCCAACAGCCGGGTGAGAGAGCTCGAAGGCGGATCCCCTGGCCCCCTCAAGGGATGGCGGCCTTGGCCAACCCCTCTGAAATCTCATGAGAGACTTTACGCTCGAACCACCTAGCCACGCTGCTCCCCAGGTCCTTCACCACTAGAAACGCTGTGACGTAATACGTGTCGGTTGCGTTAAGCTGCTAAATTTTGGAGTAATGTTTTACAGACCCTTCGATCATTTAGTGGGAAGGAATTTAGCCCATTTGCGCCATTCAACGAAGGTCAGGGTGGCTGGGCAGAAGCGGTGTTTTTCACACCTCAGAGTTCTTACAAGGTGCCTTATGCATGTGCCAAAAATGCAGAGTCCTGGGACCCACGTGGAGAGAGCATGACTTAGTAGGTCTGGATGGGGCCCAGAGGTCTGCATTTTATTTGCTTGTTTGTTTATTTACCGAGAGGGAGACGGAGAGAGAGAATCTTAAGCAGGTTCCACCCCGAGCTCGATCTCACCACCGTGAGAACATGGCTTGAGCGAAAATCAAGAGTTGGACCCTTAACTGATTGCACCGCCCAGGTGCCCCCAGAGATCTGCATTTTCAACAAGTTTCTCAGATAATTCCAATGCAGGTTCCCTGGAAAGCACTTTGAGAAGCAAAGGTCGGTAGGCTGAGGGACCCCAGTGGAGGCTGGGGGTGGGGGCAGGTAGAGGGTAAAGGTGGGTCACCTTGGAAAAAACAAAACCAAAAGGCAAACCTCTTTCCTAGAACGACGGACGGCCACAGCAGAGTTTGGGGCAAAGCGACAGCTAAATCCGTAAGCAGAGGCTGAGACCTGTTTGGATTTCTTCTCTCGTTGACCTGGCTTATCAATCACTCAAAGCTGAACCTTAAAGATAGGGTCGGTGAGGGAAAGCAGGGCATAAGGCCTGTCTTTGAGGAACTCACAGGTAATTTTAAAAAGTCATCAGTGTGAAAGGTTGTGCCCTTATTGCAACAAAGCTGGGCCTGCTCAGAGCCTTTCAGAACTCCATTTCTGGTAATCCTTTCCTGAGTGGGGTCATGAGCTATGCCAACCGCCAGTTGCTTTAGAAGCGTAGAATGATCGAGTGAACAGATTCGCTTGAGATGATTTTATAGAGATCCTTTACTTTCATGCAATCGTTTCGAAGACGAAGAGACAGAGGGTCAGAGAGGCCCAGTGATTTATTCAAGCATTCGAGTTCAATACGTCCGAAGCGGGCTCCAGGAGAGGTAGGACGTGGGTTTGGTGCAACTCCTTGAGCTCATCTCTTAGCCCACCCTGCTTCCTTCTGTTGTTTTCCATCTTTGTGTGCAAGGCATCGAATGGCAGCATCCATGGTGGAAGGAAGTTTGTGCCCCCTCGGATTCCCGCGTCCCACCCCAGGCCCCTGCAACCCTCCACCTGGGAGCCTTCTCTTGATGCCGTGGACTGCAACCCACCCAGGCAACCCCTCGATTATTGAGCCATCCGGGAATGAGGGGGTCCCTTCCTGGGGGATGTTCTTTGATTTTGCATGTCACACAGGGCAAAGGGGCTCTTAACGGAAAAAAGCAATTTGTGCACCGTGAAACCAAGAAACCAAATATAATACAGATGAATTCTCTCTCACACCTCCCTGCCCGCCCCCCACTCTTCCCCTTCTTGGAGGCGACCCCCATTACGGCTTGGCGTGCATCTGTCTGGAAATTTTCTCAGTCTGTCCTTAAAACCCGGGGTCAGATCGTGTCACATCTCCTCTCGGTATAAAGCCGGAGTCCCTCAAGCAGGGTCCGCGGTGTCAGCGCAGAGCCCGATGTGGGGCTTGATCTCGCGACCCTGCGATCA
>NC_064814.1:50054888-50101201 GCF_023721935.1 Panthera uncia
TCAGCGCAGAGCCCGATGTGGGGCTTGATCTCGCGACCCTGCGATCAAGACCGGAACCGAGATCCAGGGTTGGAGGCTTAACCCACTGGGCCACCCAGGTGCCCCCGCGGAGTATACTGTTGTGTGAAACTTCATACTGTGCGTCGCCGGTATTTAGCCGGTTAAACCCCTGGGTGGACATCTGGACGGAGTCCAGTCTCCAGCTATGGCAGACCGAGCTGCAGAGTGGCCCTGCGTCTCAGCTCACGTGAGCGAGGACATCTGCAAGACGGGATCCTGGAAATGCAGCTGGCGTAAACGTGCGTCTTATTTGGACTGACATTCGGAACGGGTCACAGCTGTCTACGCTTCCCTCCACCGTCGATGAGAATGTTGACTTCGGCACATCTTAAGCAGCAGCGTGTATGAATTAGCAAAGTTTCGTGGGGCTCAGTGGGTGAAGCGACCGACTTCGGCTCGGGTCACGATCTCGCGGTCCGTGAGTTCGAGCCCCGCGTCGGGCTCTGTGCTGACAGCTCGGAGCCTGGAGGCTGCTTGGGATTCTGTGTCTCCCTCTCTCTCTCTCTGCCCCTCCCCTGCTCACGCTCTGTCTCTCAATAACAAATAAAAACATTACAAAAAAGAGTTTTCATCTTTGTCGACCTAATTTGTAACAAAACATTTTCTTCTAACAGTGTGGGGGCAAAATTTTACAGATCTTAACTTGCCTTCTCTTTTTTCTTTGCATTAAAAAAATTTTTTTTTACATTTATTTATTTTTGAGAGACAGAGCACAAGTGGGGGAGGGGCAGAGAGCGCGTGAGATGAGACACAGAATCCTAAGCAGGCTCCAGGCTCCGGGCTGTCAGCACAGAGCCCGACGGGGGGCTCGAACTCACAGACCGCGAGATCATGACCTGAGCCGAAGTCAGATGTTTAACTGCCTGAGCCACCCAGCTGCCCCTCTTTGCATTTTTAAAATATGTCATTTCTATTTTCCTCTGTGTGTGTGTGTGTGTGTGTGTGAACATCTCGTTTCTATGTTTCGCTCATTAAAAAAAAAATTGAGTTGTTGGCCTTTGACTTGTGGTTTATGAGTCCTGTTTTCATAGTAAGCCCTTCATATATTGGTCCTTTATCCATAACCTGTCTTTCAAATGTTTTCCCCATCTTTCCATTTGTATTCTGACATCATTTTGGTGTTTTTGGGAGGGATGAAACTTTAAATATTTATACAGTCAACATCATCGATATTTTTATTTATGCCTTCTGAGTTTTTTTCTTGTTTGTTTTTTGTTTTTTTAGAGAGAGAGAGAGAGAGAGAGAGAATCTCAAGCAGGCTCTGTGCCCAGCACAGAGCCCCATGCCCGGCTCAATGCCATGACCATGAGATCATGACCTGAGCTGAAATCCAGAGTTGGAGGCCCAATTGACGAGCCACCCAGGTGTCCCTTCCCCCGGGTTTTTTCTTTTTTTTTTTTTTTTCAACGTTTTTTATTTATTTTTGGGACAGAGAGAGACAGAGCATGAACGGGGGAGGGGCAGAGAGAGAGGGAGACACAGAATCGGAAACAGGCTCCAGGCTCCGAGCCATCAGCCCAGAGCCTGACTCGGGGCTCGAACTCACGGACCGCGAGATCGTGACCTGGCTGAAGTAGGACGCTTAACCGACTGCGCCACCCAGGCGCCCCCCGGGTTTTTTCTTAATTAGAAAGGCTGTCTCCTCTTCCAAGGTTACATAAAAAACGATCTCCTGTTCTTTCCTGGTACTTCCATAACTTTTCTCATTTTTAAACGCATATCACAAGAACATTTAGCATATGGACATGAAAGAGAACTCAGGTGAACGTCCCCCCCCCCACCACGGTGAGTCGGTTTTTCCAACAATATTACTGAATGATCCACTTTTCCCTCGGTGGCTGGATATTTGCCCTTTTTTTACACATTAAATTATTCTGTGTTTTCCAGTATCTTTTGGGACTCTTGATTTTGGTGCATTGATCTGTCTGCCTGTTTATGTGCCAGAATCAAATTGTTTTCATTGACGCAACTTTAAAATCTCTCTTACCAGCCGATAAGAGGAAGCCCAGAGGGCTTCGTTGTAATGTTTTTCTGTCACCAAGCCTTTTGGCAAGAACGAATGTGATTTTTAGGTAGTAAAATCGTCCTTTTTTTTCCTTAGATGACCAGACGGGCGCGTGGAATATAGACTCCTTTCTTGTGTTAACTGACAGGCCTGTCTTCCCTCCCAAAGGTTGAATTTCATAACCAGGTGATTGCAGCCTAAAAGCCCTATTCCTTCCTTTCCCCTGAACTCGTAACCCTGTCTGCAACCAAATCTGTTGAGTTGGGTGCCGTGGCTGATATTATTTCTAGCAGGTGTGATAGGGAGGGTCCAAACTTGAATTTACCAAGTCCTGCAGCTGTCTGAAGTTCTGCCTTTTTCACTGGAAAGAAAAAAAAATAGAAGAACGCAAATATCCCATCCTTGGCGCTCTTGAAATATGACTGCTACAAACAATCCCATCAAATACTTAAAAAGGAAAAAAAAAAAAAAAAGAAAAAAATGAACTAACCAAACCCAAAAAAAAAAAAAAAAAAAAACCAAAAAAAAAAAAAAAACCACCCAACCAACCCCCAAAACAACAACAACAACAACAGCAACAACCCCAAAGCACGGAGCATGGGGTCAAGGCTGTGGGGCTAACGCCCAACGGAGCTACTGTAGACCCGGCTGGTTTTCCTCGGCTCCTTCCTGGCCTGCCCGAGGGCCTGCCCGAAGTCCCTGGACACTGACTCAGTGGGAGCTTGGTATGAAGTTAATGTTTTGAGTGGGTGAGGCGTAGGAAGCAAAAGCAGATATTTAGACATTTTTTTCCCCTCTGCTTTTTTTTCTCCTAGAATATTCCTGGCGTCCACAGGAACAGGCCCCCATTGTGCACCCCTACCCCGGGCCGCTTGGCACCGGGGGCGCTGTCTGCGGCCTCTTGAGAGACCATCTTGGAGGGTGTGTGAGGACCCCCGGGGAGCAGACACAGGACAGCCCCGGACTCACCCCGACCCGGCCCGACCCTGATCTGGACTGAGCAGGCACGAGTCCGCCTTCCGCTCCCCTCCCCCAGGCATCTAGAGCCGCAAAACCATCCAGACCTCATGAACAGGAATAGAGGTGCCCAGAGCCTGGCGCTTGTGAGCCGAGTGCCGGGCAATCCTTCACCCCTTTCTTGAAGACCACGTTGATAAGTGTCTGAAAGGGACAAGGGCGGGTGAGGAGTGACTGAGCCTTCAGCCCTCCCTGGCACTTCAGTGTCGAGCTCAACTAACAGGTATTTTGCAGAACCTGCCCCGGGGGTGAGGCAAGAGGGACCGAAACAACCGTAAGTGGCCTGGCCTGTGGGACGCCCTCGAGGGCGCCGGTGCAGAAGCACTCCAGGGCTCCAGGGACCATCTAGGGGGCCCTACTGGGCCATCGGAAGCCACTCCTGCCTTGCTCTCTCGCTCGGTCTTGTCTTTTCAGTTAAGTGTTCTTCTCTGTTGAAAAAGGTCCCTCTTCTTCCTTCCCAGGATTCTCCTCCTTATCGTAGAATTAGCCAGCGTTCTCTAGAGAAGCAGAACCAGTAGGACATATGGAGACATTTATTATAGGAATTGGCTCGTGTGCTTATGGAGGCCGAGAGCTCCCATCATCTGCCCTCTGCGAGGTGAAAGACCACGTACAATTCAGCCTGAGCCTGCAGGCTCGAGAATGGGGAGTCCGACCCTGTAAGCCCTGGTGTGGGTCCGAAAGCCAGAGAACCAATGGGACCGATGGCTCCAAGGGCAGGAGGTGGTGGTCGTCTCAGCTCGGGCAGAGGGAGAGAATTCACCCTTCCTTCACTGTTTTGTTCTCTTGGAACGTTGGCTGAAACCCCCCTGCCCTGGTGAGGACGGGTCTTCCCGCACTCAGCCTACCCATTCGGACGGTGATCTCTTCCGGAGACACACTCGGAAATTAAGTTTTACCAGCTCTCTGGGCCTCCTGCAACCTAGTCGGATTGACACAGAGAAATGAACCATCACAGTCATCCCCAGGAGGGCCTGGTAAAAATTGGGTGTTGGTGGCATGAAACGAATGCTTGGCATCGCCTTCCCCGGTAGACCAGCTGTCCGTACTCTCACCTCTAACTACACGGGGCTCGAACTCACGGACCGCGAGATCACGACCTGAGCCGAAGTCGGGCGCTTAACCGACTGAGCCACCCAGGCGCGCCCCCCCCGCCAAACTCCTTCAATGGAGGAAATATCTTCACCAGCCTGATAATACAATCCGATCAGGGAAGAGTTTCACTTCTGTGAGCTTCCACTGTGGATGCAGGAGAAAGCCTTACGTGGGGTGGGCGGGGGTGGGGGGGGGCTGCGATCAGGAGCACATGATTTGGAGAACCTCCAGGGACAGGTTGGAGAGCCACGGATCTGTCATCACCGGGAAAGCTGAGTCCCACGGGGCCTCGCGCCACATTTTTTTCTGAATAAGCCCGGGAAAGCAAGGACGTTGTCCAGGAGATCACTTGAGGGGGGCTGTAAAAAGAGGGGGTCTTTAGGAGAGGGAGCTGGGCAGGGCGGGTTTGGCGCTAGGTGATGGGGTCATCTGCAGCTCCAACCCTGTGTCCACCTTGCTGCAGGAACTCTGGGAAGTCACTTGGAATCTCTCTTCTTTTCCATAAAACACGGGGATGCGATCAGAAAAAGCTCCAGGGGCACCTGGGTGGCTCAGGTCATGATCTCACGGTGGTGAGATCGTGGAGCCTGCTCCACGAAAAAAGAAAAAAAAGAGCCAAAAGGAAAATCTCCAAAAGCCATCTAGCCCATCACGGCACACACAGATGCTTCGTTCACAGATGCCCTGGTTTTCAGGATAACATTTCTCCTTATTTGAGCGTAAAACCAAGACGCATGCTGTCAGGAAGGCAGCCGGCTCCGTGTTTGGAAGGAATGGCCAACGCGCAGAGAGAGGAGAAACAGACTGTGTGCACATTTTGTTTACCAAGCCAGCAAATGTTTACCGAGGACTCGTGGTTGCGGACTCAATGTCTCCAACACCCGCCACCCCCCCCCCCCCCTTCCCGCTCCTTTGCAGTGATTTGTTTTCATTTCCCTGTCCCCGGGGACCTGTGAGATCTGGGTGCGTTGAGGGAGAGCAGGGTTCAAACTGCATTCATGTCTCCGCTCACCAAACATTTGTTGAAAACCTACTTTGCGCTTTGAAGGCTCTCAGGCGGTTGGAGCGAGATTCTTCTCTATTCGGGGCTTAGTGGGAGGAGGGTAGCCGAGAGGGCAGGTGGAAAATAGCAGGCAGGACGGGATGGTGCATGTGCTAGGAAGGCCCAGGCTGAAGGTATCATAGGTGCTCAGAACAGAAGAGGTCAGCAGGGAAGGCAGGGGGACGCTGAAGATCCCTGGGCAGTGGCAGAAATAAAACCATGCGAGGGGCGCCTGGGTGGCTCAGTCAGTTGAGCGTCCGACTTCGGCTCAGTTCATGGGTTCAAGCCCCGCTTGGGGCTCTGTGCTGACAGCTCGGGGCCTGGAGCCTGCTTTGGATTCTGTGTCTCCCTCTCTCTGCCCCTCCCTTGCGAGTGCTCTGTCTCTCTTAAAAATAAATAAACGTTAAAAAACAAAGAGAGAAATAAAATGACGAGAGCTTAGGACTCTCCAAAGCAAGGTGAACAGCGCGTCTAAATAAAGCAGGATGCCCCCAAGGCTGAGCTGAGAGGCCAGCGGAGGTCCTGCCAAAGCTCTGGTTACCGCAGGCCCCACGGCAGGGGAGGGGTGCACACTGTGGGGTGGGGGGCATCGGGTGCCAGGCTGTGCCGGTTGCCCTGAGAGGCACCTGCCGTGTCCTGAGTCGCCGCGTGCGTTCAGAGCGACCGCCGGCAGCTGGCAGTTCCATTCCGACACTTGAGATGCAGCCCCAGGCCCCCGGATCCTTGTGCTTGGGGCCCTGGGCATGCCGGACAGGCCAGACACACAGGGGACATTATTCCACAGGCCTCACGCTCTCCTAAAGCTGGAAGCAGGCTCTGCAAAGCGGGGCCTCTGCGCGGGTGCCCCGGTAGTCCTGACCCCTCCCGGGTGGTAGTGAGCACGCTGTCTTGAGAGGAATCAAAAAAACCACGCTTCCGGGCCCGTATCCTGGAGGGGCTTCCAGCATCAGACCGGTGCCGGGGTTAATGAACGTGACGCGGCTTCTAGTGCTGAAATTCTATCCTCCTGCGGAAGTGCATTTGTGCTGGCCGGAGGTATTTATAGACCAAGACGCCATAAAGCAAGTCCTGTGATGGAATGCACGTGAACTTGCCCCGGGAAGCTTCCCAGCACTTCCAGACCTGGCCCTGCTTCACCTTGGTGCTCCTTGGGCTAGAGGATAGCACCAGGTGGCTAGCACTTTCCACAGGACATTTGATCATCTGTGCGTGAAGCTCCCTCCCGCCAGCCCCACCCCGGAAGCCCCTCTCCTCCCGCCCCCACTCCGTGAGGCAAGGACTGCCCCCCTCTCCCCTTTGAACCCCAGCGCTTAGCACAGGGTTTTCCATGCAGGAGGCGCCCCGCTAAAGGTTGGGGAGTAGAAGGAAAGTAGGCAGGCACCTGATGTGTCTGCCTGCATACAGCGTCCTACACCCCAATGTAAGAACTTTGTGCCCCAGGACCATGGACGTTAGGAAAATGGCCCCCATGACCTGGCAGTCTTCCTGGGGAAGCACAGGCTTTGGGGCAGAAAGGGACAAGCAGCTTCTGGGGAGATGCCCAGTCCTTCGAGCTCAGACCTTCCTTTCCCGGAAGGTGGTGTCCCAAGGAAGCAGCCAGATCCAGGGGACTTCCGGGCCTTGGCTCTCGTGACCCCTTTGGGGGACGAATGGCCGGTCCTCCCAGCTGGCTTAATTTTGAAATGCTGATTTGGTGCCCACAGGAGCCGTCACGAGCACCTAAGACAAGCTGATTCGCCTCCAAGAGATTTCTTGTTTTGGACGGCTGCAGCATCGTCCCTGGACGTGGCGTTCCTCTCGGATTCTGCGTCTCCCTCTCTCTCTCTGCTCCTCCCCCGCTTGTGCTCTGTCTCTCAAAAATGAAGAAACGTTAAAAAAAAAATTGAAAAACAGAAAAAGACCAGTTTTGAATCTGAAGTTCATCCAGAGCAGGGAATAGAATAGCCAGGCAAGTTTGGCACGGCGAATATGAATAACACGCCTGAATGTATGCTAATTAGTGGGTTTGGTGATAGAGTTCATGTTACCAAGGCCGGTTAGCCCAAGGGATAAGATTTATGCAATAATAGATACAGGCATTGGCAATGTTAATGGTTGTCAAGGCTCTCTGAGAACTAAACATAATGTATAGGTATTGCATATATAATTTAACCCCAGTCACGCAGGAAAAATACAAAACGGACCTTTCTCTCTGTCTAGGCCTAAAGTTGGTGCAGTGGGGCGCCTGGGTGGCTCTGTCGGTTAAGCGTCTGAGTCTCAATTTCGGTTCACGTCATGATCTCAGTTTCATGAGTTCAAGCTCCACCTCGGGCTCAGCGCTGACCGTGTGGAGACTGCTTGTGATTTCCTCTCTTTCTCTCTCTCTCTCTGCTCCTCCCCTGCTCACTCTCTCTGTCTCTCTCAAAATAAATAATAAACTTAAAAAAAAAATAAGATGCTTCTGCAGAGAAACTCAGAAACTCAGGCAGAACTCAGAACACCCCCTCCTCAAACTGCACACACACACACACACACACACACACACAGAAACATCTTTAAACGGCCATCACATCCACTGACCATCCCCTCTCGTGCCTGTGTTTCCTTTAAAACTCATTTGGAGTTTTTGGTTTCGCGTGTAGTATGTGTTTAACTCTAGAAAAGAACAGGAAAAGGCAGCCAAAAGAAAAGAAAATTAAAGCTGTTAGATATGGCTGTGAACAGTTTTGTATATGTCCGTTCAGAGTTGTATTGAAATACACACAGGCTATCGATCTACTTATTGTCTATCTCTAAATATGTATTTACAAAAGTGGGGTTAAACACACACCGTTTAGGTATTTACAAAAAACGGCATCGAGTAGGTACCATTTTGAAAGCTCCTTCATCGTTTCCGTATCAATACACGTATCTGCGCTCATCATCTGCAAGGGCTGCCTAGTCATGATGGAAAGTCTTTATTTTGAAATGTTTATTTTTGAGAGAGAGAGAGAGAGAGAGAGACAGAGCATGAGTGGGGGAGGGGCAGAGAGAGAGAGAGCGAGGGGGGCACGGAATCCAAAGCAGGCTCCAGGCTCTGGGCTGTGAGCGCAAAGCCCGATGCGGGGCTCGAACCCGCAAACCGCGGGATCATGACCTGAGCTGAAATCGATGCCTAACCCACTGAGCCCCCCAGGTGCCCTGAAAGTCTTCCTGACGAGGAGACGGGGAGATGGGAGAAGGTACTGGAACCAGGAGAATTGTCACATTCCGATACACAGGCACTCGTGAAATGATTGTTGATGGAGGGAGTAAAGCATCAAAGAAAGACTTCTCAAAGACAATAGTTAACTTATCTAGGGATGTATTATAAGGACCTTATTAGAAGGATTTTGGATCATGGGAGGCTTGTCCTTAACTGAGTCAAAACCTAATATTCTCCAGCCACTCTGCTAGCTCGGGGGCTTGGAGACTCATTTTTTTTTTTTTTGGACATAGGATATTCAGTAAATCTGGACAAACTTGAGGAGCCACCCACACTTTAGAGAACTTTTTAAACCCAACTTTCTGGGATTTATGCATCACCACACAAAAATTTCCCATGACTGAGATGACCGAGAGGGAATACAATACTGTGTTTCATAAACAGTTGAATCTCTTGGCTCAGGGAACAGGGGCCGAGGAGACATCATAAGTGGAACAGAGTCTTAGAGATATCCGCGGGTTTTTGTCAAGGTCAGAGGCAGAACCACCGACGCTGCAGTCTGGGTGACGGTCCATGGTGGAGGTCAAGAGCAGAGTCTAAATAAATGCCCCGGCGGCTAAAAAGGATGGCCAAGATGTTGGGCATTCTTAATAAATATTCCAGGCAGCCCAGGGGCTTCTGGCCAGCCTGATGTGAATTTAAGGGGAAAGAAATAATTATTTTCTGGAATGACCCCATTACCAACATTGGACCCGTGTTATCTTGTGTCTCTGGTGATGGGATAAGAGAGAACCCCCTGACCTGGACAGCTCCCTCCTCCCGCTCACCGATGTCTGAGGGTGACTCACCTCAGGCACACTGGAGTCATCTCCTCTGGGTGGCCTATTTCTTGTCGGTACACATAGGCCCCCTGTCCCGCTCTACTCAGTGGGCTCAGCTACACCTAAGGAAGAAACTTGGGGCTGCTTCAGCTATACAGTTGGGGTGGCCCGTGAAGTCAAGCCCCCTTAGTTTGTGCAAGAAACACCTTGCAAGCTGAGTGAGGTGATCTTAAGAAATACATCCCCAGATGCCAAAGTGGATCCGATTTGCTTTTACTGGGAACGGTCCTTGCCTCCCTGGCCCCTGGGAGCTCTAGGCGTGGATACGACCACCCAGATTTCCAGCTCCCTGACACGTTCATTGATTAACATTTTGGATCAAGGCTACCTCTGTGCTAATAGGTTGAGGTCCACCTTTGGGTGGCATAAGAGATCCATCCGAGTATGAGACGTGTTTGAGGTGAGCTCTGGGCACTGGAAGACTGAACTGGCCCACGTCTTGCTCAACACGTTTGCCAGGGACATGCCCTTCTTCTGCTTCTCTTATAGGTCAGTCACCCAGAAGCTAGACCTTGGCTTCCCTACTAACAAAGCCCATAGCTTACTGGTTCTACCGTCTTGAACAGGGTCACTTGGGAAAGAGAGTCATTGATCTTGAGGTCTAAGTCCCTGAGTTTTTAATTTTTAAAAATTGTGGCAAAGTGCGCACAACAAAATGTCCCATCTTAACCATTGTTTAAGTAAAAAAATTTTGAATGTTTATTTTTGAGACAGAGAAGGAGAGAGAGCACGAGAGGGGAAGGAGCAGAGAGAGAGGGAGACTCAGCATCCGAAGCCGGCTCCAGGCTCGGAGCTGTCAGCACAGAGTCCGGTGTGGAGTTTGAACTCACGAACCGGGAGATCACGACCTGAGCCGAAGTCGGTCATGCTTAACCGACTGAGCCACCCAGGCGCCCCATAACCGTTTTTGAGAGCACAGTTCAGTGACGTTAAGCACATCCACACTATTGTGCAGCCGGCAACCTCCTCCCGCCCGCAGAACAATTTTCCTCTTGCACAACTGGAACTCTGTCCCCATTCAACACTAGTCCCCTGCTCCTTCCTCCCGCAGAGCCCACCGGCCACACCTTTCCACCTTCTGTATCTATGAATTCAGTGACTCTAAGTACCTCATACAAGTGGAATCACACAGTATTTGCCCTTTGGGGATGGGTTTCTTTCACTCAGCGTGATGTCTTCAAGGTTCATCCATGTGGCAGCACGTGTTAGAATCTCCTTCCTTTTTAATATTTTGTTGTATGTATGCGCATATTACATTTTGTTCGTCCATGCCTGTGTCTGTGGACATTTGGGCTGCTTCTGTTGGCTACTGTGAAACACGGGCATGCAAATAGGGCCTTGGTTTTTTAAATAAATTTTTAAAGTTTATTTTACTTATTTTGAGAGAGAGAGAGTGAGGGAGATAGAGACCACACACTGATAGTGTGGAGCCTGATGTGGGGCTCGAACTCACGGACCGTGAGATCATGACCTGAGCTGAAATGGAGTGGGTTACTTAACCGACTGAGCCACCCAGGTGCCCCAGCCTTGATTTATTTTATTTATTTTTTAAAAATGTTTATTTATTTATTTATTTTTGAGAGAGAGAGAGAGAGAGAGAGAGAGAACGAGTGTGAGAGGGGGAGGGGCAGAGAGAGAGAGGTAGACAGAGAACCCAGAGCAGGTTCTGAGCTGTCTGCCCAGAGCCCTACTCGGGCCTCAAACCCATGAACTGTGAGATCATGACCTGACCTGAAGTCAGATGCTTAACTGACTGAGCCACCCAGGTGTCCCGATTTTTCTTTTTTTTTTAATTAAACATTTTTACCTAGGGGTGATTATAGATTCACGTGCACTCATAAGAAATAATACAGATGTGTGTGTGTGTGTGTGTTTAATTCTACGTAATTTTATCACGCGCATAGGTTCATACATACACCCACCCACCAAAATCAACGTAAAGATCAATTCCGTCACTACGTCGTTATGAGGATGTCTTGGGTTGACGAGGCCCCAGTGTTCGGTGCTAGATTTCATGCTCCGTTTCCAAAGGGTGAGAGGCAATCACATAAGTCGACTCTCGTCTGGAGACGTCCTACTGCAGATTCCTGGTGGATGTCACGGTGACAGCAACACGGAGACCTGAGTCCCTCCATCACCACACCGCTAGTCAAATACCATCCAGTGTCACCGGAATTAAATCCCAGGAAGAGGCCTTTCGGATGCAATGCCTCCATTAGACCCTTGCTGTCCAACAGCATTGCAACGTGGGCCGTGTGTGTAATTGTAAATTTAAGAAAAAAACACCTGAGATTAATTGTGATAATACGTAGCTAATCCAACGTACGTAAAATGTAATACTTTCAACGTGGGATCGGCACAAACATTGTCAATGAGGGATTTTACATCCTGTCTTTGATCACCGGTGTGTGTTTTGCACTGAAAGCACGTCTCCGTTTGGACCAGCTACCTTTCCAGGGCTCAACAGCCACGTATGCGTATTGGTCAGCACGACCCTGCAGCCAGACTCTGAGGTCACCTGCTGTCCGAGGGGCTGGTTAATTCCATCAATCTGAGCATCTGCCTTGATGGCGTTTAGGTAAGTCGCGCCTTGGGCCAGCGGGTGGTGGAGAGCAGCCCGGCCTTGCTCTTAAGGGTTTTATTCCCTTGGGAATCTGTTCTCTCTCGTCAGCCCGGGTTGGTTCACCTGTTCAGTGGCCCCAACATCGGAACTCGTCGACTGGGGCAGAGAGGCACTTGGGCCCTTTGGACGCTGACACTGTTGGACAAGGTGTAGGCAAAGCCAGTCGGCAGCAGCTTTTAAAGGAATTGAGATGGATTTCCGGACCGTCGGACACGCGTGGAACTCGGACGTTTGGTGCAGCTCCGGATAGAGCTCTAGAAGTTGGTATAGTCCTCGCACCCGAGGGGGCCAGGGAATGAGACATCAGTCATCTGGGCTGACCTGACATGGGCTCCAGTAGGAGGGGCCGAGCCTCTCTCTCTCTCTCCTCGGGCACAGCATTCTTTCCAGGAGCTGGCACCCCCACCCACTTTCAGCCACCTCAGGAGATAGCTGGAATGCCAGCAGCCCACAGGCGTCCTTCGTCAGCGAAAAGCACCCTGGGAATGGGTGGCTGGATGAAAAGTTCTCTGTGTGTTGTAGGCCGGGACAATGTCTGCCACAGCCCACGCTTTCATTATGGGGATATTTGTCTATATGCTCAATGCTCCCGAGAGAAGGGCAGACTTTCTGCAAAATGTATGGCTTAGTGGGCTTGCACACTGACTGCTTTTCTTGGAAAGGCTGCTATTCAGAGTCTGACCCCCCCCCCTCCCCCCCCACCGCCTCTTGTCCCTGCCAAGCCCAAGCAGGCGCACAACGAGCTTCGAGATCCTGGAACGAGAGGTGTCTTTGGTCCGTGCACAGTCTGTCTGTCTTGCATAGGCTGGATAAAATATTCTTTGGCTCGTAATGCATTTTGTTTTGTGTTATGTTATGTTATGTTATGTTGTTATGTTATGTTATGTTATGTTATTATTTTATTTTATATTTTTTCTTTCCCTTTATTTCATTTCTATTTTAGTTACTTGACATACAGAGCCATACTGGCTTCAGGAGTAGAATTCAGTGATTCGTCACTTACCTACAACACCCAGTGCTCATCCCAAGAAGTGCCCTCCTTAATGCCCATCCCCCGTCTGGCGCCGCCCCCTCCCACCTGCCCCCCTCCATCAACCTTCCGTTTGTACTCTGTCATTAAGAGTCTCTTGGGGCGCCTGGGTGGCGCAGTCGGTTAAGCGTCCGACTTCAGCCAGGTCACGATCTCGCGGTCCGTGAGTTCGAGCCCCGCGTCAGGCTCTGGGCTGATGGCTCGGAGCCTGGAGCCTGCTTCCGATTCTGTGTCTCCCTCTCTCTCTGCCCCTCCCCCGTTCATGCTCTGTCTCTCTCTGTCCCAAAAATAAATAAAAAACGTTGAAAAAAAAAAATTAAAAAAAAAAAAAAAAAGAGTCTCTTGTGGTTTGTTTCCCTCTCTTCTCTTCCCGCCCATATCCTCATCTGTTTTATTTCTTAAATTCCACGTACAGGTGAAATCATACGGTATTTGTCTTTCTCCGATGGACTTACTCCGCTTAGCGTAACACACTCTCGCTCCATCCACGTCGTTGCGAATGGCACTGTTTCATTTTTTTTGACGGCTGAGTAATATTCTGCTGTATATGCGTGCCACATCTTCTTTACGCTGGATAAAACATTATTAAGGTTGACTTCACCTGTTTCTTTTAACTTTTTAAATGTGGCTACTTGAAAGTCTGAAGCTATGTCTGCGGCTTGCATTATATTTCCGTGGGGCCGTGCTTCTCCAGTTTGTGCTGGCCGGTAGGAAACCCTGTGCTGGGAGTCACGGTGTCCGACTTCCAGTATCTTCTGCGGGCACTAGCGAACTGGGGGAGACTGAGCAAATCCCTTCTCCGGGCCTCGGTGTCCTCATCCGCAAAATAGGAGCGTGGGACTAGATAATATCCAAGCTACCTACAACTTTCAGCTTCTCTGCTACCCGGACGACAGGGGTAAACTGGAAAGATGTGATGCTTGGCAAAGCCGGCCTGCATTCTTGCCGAAAGGAAGGGCTCCCGTCATTCTGATAGATGGTTCCAGAGCAGAATATTGGTGAATGTATGGAGCACGGTGAACAGCCTTTTATTTATTCATTGGACACCCCCGGCTGAATTCTCTAAGGACTGTTCTCTCTATGGAAACCCGAGCTCCCGGGGGCGCCTGGGTGGTGCAGTCGGTTAAGCGTCCGACTTCAGCCAGGTCACGATCTCGAGGTCCATGAGTTCGAGCCCCGCATCAGGCTCCGGAGCCTGTTTCCGATTCTGTGTCTCCCTCTCTCTCTGCCCCTCCCCCGTTCATGCTCTGTCTCTCTCTGTCCCAAAAATAAATAAAAAACGTTGAAAAAAAAAATTAAAAAAAAAAAAAGAAACCCGAGCTCCCGAGTCTCATCACATCCCTACCCGGCAGGTGCGATGGGCCTACGAAATGCCATTTGCAGCCAGCTCGCAAATGCAGAGCTTGCTTCTCAGCAATCAATTTCAGGGCAAGGGAGCAGAGGCATTAACTGTCTTTTCCAGGAATACTTCTGCACAAATCTTTTAAGAGCTGCGGGGAGTGTCTGCCTCTGGGCTCTTGCCTTGTTTATGCATGCAAACATTGACATAAATATTTCAGACAAACGAATAGAAGAGCCGCAGTCACTCGCGAGGCTCTCACCTTCGCATGAAAGAAGCCCGCATCTGGTCTGCCCGTATTTTTGTCTTTCTCTCATCAGATCCCCTTTCCACCAGCCGGTCAGCCTCCCTTCCCTTGCTTTGCGGAACTTGAGCGGTTCTGTCCTCTCCTTGGGAACAAAGTCCAGCAAGGAACTCCAGCGTTCCCTTGCTCTTGCCCCCTTTCCCCTGCCCGGGTCCCCCCGGGGCTCTCCTAGGTGACTCCCCCGTCCTCTGACCAGTCCTTGGCTTGCTGAGTGCTCCCTGGCCCACTGTCTTTGTGTTCTCAGCTTACATGATGAGGGGTTCCTCCGCAATAATTAATAAAGCAATAACTACCCTTTACGGTGGGCTTACTCGATGCACCTGCTCTATCGTACATCATCCTCTCCATGACCATACCCAGTGGGGACTGTCGCCCCAGGGACGGGCGGATCGGGGGTGTCTGAACCCAGCCAGTCCATCCTGGAACCCACACCGATAACCCCTAGGCTGACTTCCTTCCTTGTCGGCATCGATTTCTCTCTTCTTGGCAATCTGGTTGCACACCTGCTTTCCTCTATGACGGCACTTCTATGGGTCTGCTCAGGGGGTCCTAACAAAGTACCACAGAGCCCGGGGGGCTGGAAGAACAGAAATTCATTGTCTCCCAGTTCTGGAGGCTGGGCGGTCCCGGAAAGGGCTGGTTTCTCGGAGGCTCTCTCGTTGTCTCAGAGTTGGCCATCTTCTCCCTGTGTCTCCCACATTCTTAGGTGCTGGGGGGGGGGTTAGGACTTCAACGTGTGAATTTTGTGGGACACAACGCATCCCCTGGCAGCAAAGACCACAGTCAACGTCATACCATAGCGACTTAGGTGAGTGCCTTGTTGCTTCACGAGGCGAGCAGAGACTGTGTCCAATTCAGCCCTGTGTCCAGCTCAGCACTTTTAAGGGGACGCGCCCACTTCTGGGCAAGTCCAGACCTTAAAGCCGAGGTAGCCAGGTGGTCACCCTGTGTATGGGGAAGATGAGTGCCATGTTTTTGCTCACCCAAATGCTTCCTTCGTGTCATGAAACAGAGGAGCACAGCCAGTGGCTCGGCCTCAGCCAGAGGGGGATCTCAGGAAGCCTGAGGAGCTGGGGGGGGCGCTTTGGGTGAGGTCTAGGGTCAGCGGCCGAGCTCCAGGTGGGGGTGACAGCATGCGTCATGTCTCAGAAGCCAAGGGGGCACGATGCCTGGGTTACGCTTGTAAGTGCAGGACAGTATGTGGGGGCTGGAGAGTGACAGCTGAAGTCACCACGTTTGGATGGGGTTGGCTTTGGGATACTACGGACATTGGCCCAAGGAGCTGGGTTTTCTTGGCTTTGGGTTGCGCGTGAATTCCAGTTATGCGGAGCCGGGCAGCAACCTGGCTACGCCTGACCTGACCCCGTCCTCAGGCCTGTGGCATGGAATCTCCAGGAAGGGGCTTCTTCAGTTCTCATGGTTGCTTTTTTTAAGTAAGAAGCAGACAGTAGATCCTGTTGAACTGCCCCCCCCACTTGCTGGGCTCTGGGCTTCCTGCATAGACACCCTCCCACCTCCTCTGCTCCCGACCCCAATGTCTTTTGCCCTCAGCCGTCAGAGACATCTACCTAAAGTGTGAGTCGTTCCCCTGCTTGGAGCTTTCTGGTGGCCCTTGGCTGTGCTTTGGGTTAAGTCTCATCCTGGGTAAGCCCCCAGCCCCTGTGTCCTCTACCCTAGCCCTCCAGCTGTTGGCCTCATGGAACATTGTGAGAGCTCCGTGCTCAGCTCAACCCCTCCCTGCTTCCTTTGACTGCTTGAACCTGACTCGTCATTCACATCAGATGCCACCTTTCATGGAACCCATCCTTGATGCTTCCTCTGGGATCCCACGCGGCTCTCGCCTGGCATAACATTCACCGCAAGGAAGGAACCCATGTGTCCGGCTGCATCTGCCACAGATGTTAAACTCCTTCAGGATATGGCAACGTCTGCTCGCTGTCCTTGTACCTCCGGGGCCTAACCCAGGGTCTGCACGGAGAAGGGACTCCACACATACTTACCCGTTGGCGAACAGGTCGCGTATTCCTGTGTGTGTGACCACAGCCACCCGCTTTCTGCTTGACCGGGTCCAAACTTCTAGGACCTCGTTATAGTTAGGGTGCTCCGTTCTGGTGGTTGGAGATAAGGCTCAAACTCTCCAAGAACTCCGACAACGCAGGTAAGGAGGAAGAGATAACCCGGGTTGGCTCTTTTTTTTCTCTCTCCCCGGGGTACCTGGTCGGTCAGAACCTTGTGCAGGATGGGAGTGTGGGAAGGAGGGAACCCAGAACCGAGATGGAGTTGGGAAGTTCCTCTGTTGTTCCGAAATAGCTCCTGTACTAAGAGTGTGATCAGTCAGGGTAGGCCCAGGGGCACAGGGTGTTTTTTATTGTGCGTCTGCGGTAAACCTGGGACACCCTCTGCTTTCCCCTCTGGGAGATGAGAACATGTAGACTGAAGGCTGCGTCTGCCTCGTTAACTTTCTGTCTCCGTCTCCCAGCAGGGGGGTTCAGACCCGGTGGGAAACCCGTGACACGCCAGAGGACACAACTCAACGGATGCCATAGTTTCCTATTGGCAAGCGATGACGGAGGACGGTGCCCTCCCCAGGGCCTCAGCTAGCGTGACCGCCCGGAACAAGATGCCAGAGGAAGCTCAGGGGTCTTCAGGGCACAGGGACAGCTCACACGTAAAGCATTTCCACCTCCCGAAGTCAACAAAGGCAACTCAGGTCACGCGTTAAAACCCATTTCTGTGGCTGCCTAGAGAGGCACGCTCTGTAGTGGCCACTGTGGGGACCAGAGGTCTGTACCGTAGCTGGAGAGACCTTCAGGGTGGAGAGAACTGAACGACAAAAGGAAGAGAATCCCTGGAGACTCCTGGTGAAAGAAGGCAGTTTGCGTGCCTGTTCATGACACCCCATCAACATTACGGGAGAGGGCCGGGGAAAGAAAAGCGGATACTCTAAGGGGTAAAGAAGATGAGGGAGGAGTCGGTCGCAGCGCCATGTTGGAAGACAGTTGAGGGACAGGTAGTAAGTGATTTAGCAGCTCTTCGCTAACCCTGAGCCAGGAGGGATGAAAGGCAATCCAACTTGTCCCACAGAAAACCCTCCAAAGGCTCAGAACGGACAGCCCCATGCACCTGGACAAGCAGAGTTCAGAGACAGTAGCCTTTGAAAAGCTTTTGAGGAAGAAGTTAGAGGCGCCCCCCTGCCCCCACCCCACCGTCACAATTTTCTGTGTCCCCTTTTGCACAGCCAGGTGAGTACGTGGCCCCCATGCTGACGGAAAACCAGAAATGGCCCCCACCGCCCCCCACCCCCGGAGATGGTTAAACAGAAGGTCTCTGGACCGGGGGACACCAGGCACAGTGAACCAATCCGCAAATGGCCATTTTGGAATGCTTCCTAAAGGCAGGGAGCTGGGTCCTGCCTGGAGGAGGCGGTGGCCCTGAATTGACGAGGAGGACGGCAGTTTTCAGATGACTCATGAGAAAGCACAGAGGCAGGGAAGGGTCAGTTGTTGAGGAGAAGGGCTTGGCTGGAGTGAATGGGGAGAGGACAGGACTGAGAAAGGAGGTGCTGTGAGCTCTCAGGCACATGGTGATGCCCAATGTGGGGGGCTCACGTTCGGGAGGAGAGGGTCGCAATCTAAAGCATGAGATGATGGAAACCGGGATCTCAGGAAGACTTTTCTGCAACTGAATGTCTAGCTTGAGGTCTGGAGAAGCTGGGAGTCCAGGAAAAAGCCTTTGACGGTAGCCAAGGGTTAGGAAGGTGCGGAGGGGAGGACAGGGGTAGGAAGGAAGTAGGAGAAACGAGCACAGACTCTTCCCCCGGCCAATGCCGTCCGTTCCTTTGCTCCTCTATGACCCTGCCGCTCGTCATCAGTGCAAACATTTTTGGCAGGTAAGAACAACAGGATTTATGAGAACAAAGTCGCAGTCCAAGCCAGAAACAGGAGAGAAAAAAATATATTCTCTCAAGAGATTTCGTGATCTGTTATCAATCTCTGGCCACCTGCAGGGCCCTGGAGGTTCTGTTCCCGTAGAGACACCATCCAGGAAAGCAGTGAAATCATGCCCGGTAGTCACTCCTGAAGCCTCACCCCCCCCCCCCCCCCCCCCAGGGCCTCTCCACCCACCTTTTCCCCACCCTTCCTGCAGGGCCCAGATCTCCCCTTCCTCACGCTCACCCTGAGCACGAGGCACCTTGCAGATAGAAAATGCCCAGTGAAGTCCGTTGATTTTAAGAATCATGACTAGACCTCGGTGGGTTGATGGCTCAATCTCTGACTTACAAGGCAAGAGGGACACAGAGCGGCCTGACGTCATAGACCTGGTTCCATGAGCACAGTGGGTGGGCAAAGGATGCTCTTGACTACTATTTTTTTGGTCATCCTCCTCTATTCGAATTCCAACACACGTCCAGTCTTGGAGCAAAGATGCTTCTTTTGCCTGGAGTCTAAAGGGTGAAACCAAATGTCGTGCCCTCTGATAACATTGGACGTCTCCTGTGCGTGGGTATATTGTTTGGTCTAAACATAGATCTGTCTTTTTTTTTTTTCTTCTTCTACTCACTTGCGTGTGTGTGCGTGCGCAAAATATGCACAACATAAAATTTACGATTTTAGTCCTTTTTTTCTTAAAGTTTATTTTTGAGAGAGACAGAGCATGAGCGGGGGAGGGGCCGAGAGAGGGGGAGACCCAGAATCGGAAGGAGGCTCCAGGCTCCGAGCTGTCAGCACAGAGCCCGACGCGGGGCTCGAACTCATGAACCGCGAGATCATGACGCGAAGTGAAGTTGAGTGCTCAACCGGCTGAGCCACCCCGGCGCCCCTAGTCATTTTTTAAGTGTACAATTCAGCGGCATGAACTCCACCCACCATGTTGTGCAACCTACTTCTCCTAGGACACTAAGAAATCTTTGTGAAAAGCCTGTTTTCTCCTGCTCCTCTGATCCCGCTTGCAGTCTTGGAGTTGGTGGCACCTTAGAAATTGTGTTGTTCTAACCCCCAACCAGACGCAATCCTCTCTGCAGCCTTCCCATACTTCTGCTCAAACCTGCCCTGGATGGGAAGTCACTCCTCATCAAGCTAGACCGTTTCCCTCATGGGACACTCTTACGCCACCAAGCCCCACTGGCCTCTCTGTACTGTTGCCCACCAGCTCCTGTTCAGCCTGGACATTCCAGAAGGTTCTTATCTGGGCTGCAGAAGAGTTCGTCAAACATCCAAAAGGTCGTGCGGTAGCACAAACCCAGATCTCTGTAGCCAGACAGAGCTGAGTTCAAGTCTAAAATCTATTGGTAAACCAATTTGACAATAAATTTCATATTAAAAAAAAATATATATATATATGTAAAAAATAAATAAATAAAATCCATTGGTGTGTCCTGGGGCAAATCACTTCTTTGAGGCTCCGTTTCCTCTTCTGCAAAGTGGGGATCCTACCCTCACATTGCTGTGAGGCTAAGAAATACTGCGTAAGAAACACCCCACGTCATTCACGGAACTCAAGAAGCTCTGGGAATTATTTTCGTTGAAAGGCAGAAAAGACTTCTCTGACAGCACACCGCCGGCACCCCTCCTCACTTTACTTCATGTGACAAGGTTTCTGTTGATCTAGAACTGATCCCCTCCACGGTCATTAGAGGTACATTCCATTAAGAGTCTGTGGTATCTTATTTGCATTTCAAAACCAAGTTGGCACTTCAGCCCAATGAAATGGTCCAGAGAGTTGGCCAATTGGAGGCCATAATCATCCACCCATCCAGTGTTTATAACACCGTGTATTTGCGCAGAAGAAGTAGAGGCTTTGGGCATTGTTTATACAACAGTCTGTGATTATTTATGTAACAGCTCATGATTATGTAACAGCTTACGAGCCTGAGACGGAATCCAGACAGACGTGTCTGTGCAAGGGGGATGTGTCAGGCCCTGACGAGTGTCTTTTCACAAGAGGCTCAGGGCCTCCTGGGAGGGTGACCATCCTCAGGCATGGGGAGTCAGGTGTGATAAAGCTCTTTGCACTCATTACACTCATTCTGGGTGAGTGTCGCTCAAATCCACCCCCAGGACAGCATGTAGACATACATCTGGGTCCAAGAAAAGAGAGGATCTTAAAGTAAAAATGGATCTATATTACTACCAAGAATGCTTATAGGCGGTGGGTTAGAATGACGAGGTTGGCCAAGAGCCAGGGAACTGTGGCTTATTGTGGTAAATGTTACCCCATCGGTACTCACTCTTGGCGAGGACAGGAGAAATCGAAATGAATTCAACACAGAGTACTCCCTAATGGGTGGCCAGAGTTCAGCAAGGGATAAAATAATATCATAAATGGCCATTAGAGGGTGGGTACTACCATGTGCTAGGAAGGAGGGTCAGATAAACTACTCTAGACGTTCAGGGAATGGAAAGATGGCTTACAGACAAGGTGTGGGTGGGAGCATAGTTTGGGCAGCACAGGTAGCCCTGAGCAATGGAATTGCTGACATTGTGAGATCATGACCTGAGCCGAAGTCGGACGCTTAACTGACTCAGCCACCCAGGTGCCCCAATAACTCCCAATTTTTAATTGAGAACATGGCCCCTCGCAAGTAAAGGCATTTCCCAGATGCCCCTGCAGCTCGATGTGACCACATGACTGAGTTCAGAGAGATGTTAGTGAACTGTTATGTGGTACTTTCCAGGAATAGTCCGTGAAAGACAGCTGGTATGCATACTTGGCCTTCTTTGCCTTTGTCCCTTCCTGCGCCCTGATTCATGGAATATGGATATGATGAACAGAACTCTTGGTTCTGCCTTGGACCATTTGGATGATGGAGCAATGAGCAGGAAAGAGTCTGGTTCTCTTCTATACGAAGAGAAATAGAATCTGATCTGGTTTAAGCCTGTTGTTTCTTGTGTCTGTTCTTTTCTTTAAAAATTGTTTTAAACATTTTTATTCATTTTTGAGAGACAGAGAGAGGAAGGGTGTGAGCAGGGGAGGGGCAGAGAGAGAGGGAGACACAGAATCCAAAGCAGGCCCCAGACTCCTAGCTGTCAGCACAGAGCCCAATGCGGGGTTTCAACCCACGAATTCTGAGATCATGACCTGAACTGAAGTCAGATGCTTAACCAACTGGGCCACCCAGATGCCCCTGGTGTCTGTTGTTCTTAACAACAATGCTAACCGGATATAGATGGGCAGAATTTAGATACATGGGACTGGGGTTCAGGGAAAGAATATTCCAGGCAGAATGATGGCAAGAAGGCAATATGAGAGGTGTGCAAAGAAAAATGGGAAGAACCATGAGGGTCTGCTGGGCAGTTAAGGCCAGTGAAGGGGAAGAGGAAGAGGTATAATCAGAAAAAAAAAAAAATCACTGGGTCCAGGTAATGCAAGACTTCGAACAAAGGATGGGGAGTCTGAACTTTATTCTGTGTGCAATGGAGTGCCATTGAATATTTTTGGGTGAGGAAGTGTCCAGATAGGAACAGAGCTTTAAGAAAATGAATCAGAGTGAAGGCAGCGAAACCAACTTCAGGGCTCTTGTGATATCTGGGCAGGAGAAAGGGTGGGCTCAATCATGGCAGGGGCAGAGGGAATGGAGAGGAGAGCCAAGATCCTCAGATATTGTCCCCCCACCGAATGTTCTCCAGGAAATTCTTGCTGAGAGGAGTTTTATTTGGGAAGGGAGACTAAGGATGCAGATGGGAGCTTGAGCACAGGAAGAAGAGGGGAAGGGGATGTCACATGGGAGAAGGTGGGGCACAGAATGGAGCGTTGGGGGCAACCGAGGACCAAAATAGGACGCTACTATTGGATGTCTTATGTATGATCAACCTTTGTATTGGGCGCCCATGAGGCATAGATACTTACTTGCTACTTCAGAAAATTTGAGACAGCACTAACCATAATCCCTGACACTTCAGTAGGGGAAGGAAGTTATCTGCTGCTTGTCGAGAAAGTAGCAGAGTAAGAAGATACGATTGGCTCCTCCCGGCAGAGCCTGTGGCGTCACCCTTGCAGAAAGATGAGAACAGGGGTCATCCCGCCCTGGGGCAAGTGAAGTTTACCCAACTCACAGGAGTCTGATGTGCTGACAGATAAGATTTATAATGGGAGACCTACATCTGGGAGTTCATATTTTCTCCCAAGGGACTTCTGCTCCAATGTCAAGGTAGCTCGGGATCTATCGGAAAAGAGTGGTTTGTGAACATGAACTCAGGGCGATGGGGATTTGTCTTAGAGATTGCCTGGCCTAGGCTGTGGGCTACGTTGTTCCATGGGCTACGCCGGTGTAGGGCTTGAGGCACTTGCATTTATAAGGTGCACCCCCTTCCTGCCTCTTGCACAGTATAGGGATGGAGAAGCATATACACATATAAGCATATCTTTCTCTAGATTGTTTGGACCTCCCATCTTTGATGGCAGTGTTACTTGGCCAGGACATAGTTCTTAGCTCCCAGCATGAGTCACATCACTTCTCTGGGCTACACATTCCTCCTCTATAAAATAAAGGGCCTGACCAGGTCATGATGAGGGCAATTCCAGCCCCAAGGCTCCGGGTTGCTGTGAACACGATGTTGGGGGCATCAGGGTAAAGAGCATGATGCCCAGTCCTCAATCCAAGGGAGTGCCCAAGGGAAATCAAAAGACTGATTCAGGAACCAGAGTCACAGAGTTAAGCCACTCCTAGCTGGAGCTCAAGGACACAGCAGCCGAGAGACATCCTTGGCAATAGTTGTTTTGACAGTTTTCTTGGAGTCATGACAGTGTTTTACCCACAGCGGCCCCATACACTCTAATTCGCCTTGACTCTGGGTAATCGGACCGGTCTGGTGAATTTGGAGGGCCCCACTGATTCCTGATCAGGCTCCTTCACGGTTACCATGCTTTGGCCGGAACTTTCCAGAAATGCGTGGATAGAAGAGGCTGAAAGAAGCCTAAAACATTGTACACCTGGACACCTCGCCATATCTTCATGAAGCAAGATATGAATGTCCAAGTTGCATTAGTATGCAAATGTATCCTTCCCATTTTTGCTGCCTGGGCACCTAAAAGGGACTCCACTTGTCTCCACGTTATCTTTTCTTCCCTAGGCAGAATGACTATCTCCTACCACTGGGGCGTGTGAGAGGAGACTGTGAAGAGAATGGTCTGGTGGAAGCATGCGCCTGGCTCAGCTAACTCTCTTTGTTGCCCATCCCCCAGGCCACAATTCCCAAGACCCATGGTTTCCCGCATGGCACATGTTGTCCCACCCTCAGCTTGTCTCTGGCCAACGGCGGTAGGCTAGCTAGCGGCTGGTCTCCTCCAGCTCACTGGTGTGATACATTTCTCATGCCTTCTTCTCCTGGGCTGGTGTTCAAGTCAGATATGACCCCTTCTGGTATTCAAAGAGTGCTGGCCATCATGTGTCGGGCCCTCAGACAATAAAGAAGGCCCAGTTCCTCCGCTTCAGAGGTGCTCACGTGATGAACCCAGACCATCATCTACTGTGCGTTCTCCCCCAGAAATGAGAGCTACTGGAAATGAGGGATTAGCATGGCAGGGGCAACAAAAACAGAAGTCAAGGCAGGTAGAGATCAATATGAGTGAGGGTAAAATCTCGGCCTCGGCTGAGTGGTGCCTCTGCCCGGGGAGCACCCTCCCTCTACCCATAATCTCTTCTCCTAGATGAGTTAATATCAAAGAGAAGGAGAAATAATGGACTGTTTTCCATCTCGAATTTACCAGCCGTGCAGCCTGTCACAAAATCAGAACGATCACCCCACGTTTAGTGGGCACCAAGTCGTATCGTCTCTAAGACCTTAACATCTTTCAAATATGCTTTTCTCTAATCCCCACCCACTCGCCCCTCTCACTCGAAGTGTTGCAATGGCGGTCCACTCTGGCCACATCCCTGCCGGACAGATCCGTTGAAAGTAGGACTGTTGGAAGGACGACTCCACTGCACGAATCCCTTCCATTTCTCTCCAGTGCCTCCAAGCGGTGGTCCAATGGGAAGACAATGCTTTCTGGGTCCTGCTTGGCCTGGCCCTTGACCATCAGTTCAGCCTCATGTCCAACCACCTGCCATGGCACAATCTGCCTCATTCGTCACGGGTCCCAGGCTTTCTAGGATATTTCTCCCTTGACTCATATTTGCACAAAATACTCGCCCTCTCCCCTATTCTCCTGCGGAAGCACTGCCCGTCCTTCAGGGTCTGCCCCATCCCTGCTGTCTCCCGAAGCCTCTCCCAACTATGTTGGAGAAACTGAGGTGGTCCTTCCTCAAGGCTACCGCCGTGTCTGGCACGTATCTTCCCCGGAACAACCGCCAAACTGTATCATCTGTTGACGTCCAGTGGAGAAACCCAACCTGTGATCAAATTCATATCATCACCATCCCAGCGCCTTGCATAGTGCTTTAGCATTTAGTGGGTGCCCGACAAATCTTTTTTTAAAGTTAGTTCATAGAGACAAACAGGAGAGTAGTAAATCAAGAGGTGGAGAGGTTGGCCGTGCCGCGGGTGGAAGGGTAGATGGAAGTTTCCATGACCGGCTAGAAAGCTGAGAGAGAGAGAGAGAAATATACTAAAACAGTAGTGTTTGGGTGTTTTAAATAAATGTTGGCTTGGATGTGCAGGGAGTAGTGGTAAATTGAGGGCTTTTTTTTTCCCTCCATTCCTGGAGTTTTGGGGTCTGAGAGGTCAGAAATGTAACACTGCACTTTTCCTAAACAAAGCCTTGGTTTGTCATCTGCCAGTGAGGGGGAAGATCCCGGGTGAGGGGGAGGAGGGCCGACAATGGCTTTTTTTACACCCATATTTCTGGCCTCCGGCTAATCTGGTTTGCCAGCAATGGAAACCCTGGGGCCAGACATCGTGAGTCATCTGTAGAGGAGAAAGAGTTACCCCAGGGGCAAATATTACAGGGCAGGCCAACTAACTGCAGACACTTTTTGAATTTTACCTGGGAAATTCGTGTTTTCAAAGATTTAAAAATACTCAACAGGTACTTGCTGTGTGCTGGGCAGGAGGGGAGGGCATCTGGAGACTGCTACACTTCCGTCTCGTGGAGGAATGTGGATATAGAAAGACCGTTCCAACAAAATGCAATGGGCTCCCAAAGGCATTGGGAACAAAGAGAGACCAACTGCGTTAGTTAAGGTCAGGAACACATGTATACGACAGAAACGTTCAAAGTAAGAGTGGCTTACATAAGGTAGAGGTTTATTGCTCTGGCACCTAAAAAATGAACTTAGTCTCTTGGCCATACTTGGCTGTAAAGGTGGCTGGAAATAGTCTTTTTTGGGGGGGGAACAGTCAGCAACACTCCCAACTAAAAGTTGGGATTCTATCACAATGGAGGGAAGGGAAAATGGATGTTAATGCAATCAGTAGGTTTTGATGTACTAACCCCATTTGAGGCATCCTGGGGAGTCTCTATGTATTATAAAGTAGACTAATTACTTAAAATTCTACATACCACTCCTGTGAGGGGAGGAGTGCATGAGCTGGACAGTGTCGAGACTTGAGATCTAGAATGTTGAGGGCTGTGGGAGAGTGATGGCGATGTGCGGTTAGGGATTTGTAAACTGGTTTCGGTGCTTGAGTTCTGATGCCTATCCCTTTCCCCTCTGAGATGGAAGGAAACACATGAGAACATGCCAGACATCCTCACTCCCAAAGGAGAGCTCCCCAAAACTGAATGGGTGCATGTAGCCTTGGCCAGGAGTCCTCATTGACTCCTGCCCTCTGGAATCTAGGGTGGTGATTGGAGAGCAGATAAGGCTGGACTGACTCATCCGGCCTGGGATGCAGAGAATTGGGGATTGTGAGAGTCTGGGCATCAACCTTCCCCACCTTTTAAGAAGTGATCCTCCTCCCTTATCTGATCATGACCCAGTGACTGTCTCAGACTCTCACTGATCAGATGGTCAACCTTTACCCCCTTGGGAATGATCTAGTGCTAGGCTGGAGGTTTCAATCACTCCTTAACCTCAGGCTGACACTGAAGTATGGGGACAAAGGGAAAATATTGTCCCCTGTTCCTAACATCTGAGTAAGAGGGTGGATGGCATGAGATTGGCCTGAACTTGAGTTTCCTCCTTCCCAGATGATAGTAGCCTTCTACTCTCCCTACCTTGAGTTTGCTGGGATGATCTTACCATTATTTATCATGGGTTTTGGGGGTTCACATTTCTAAGAAAGAGAATCTGACGGGAAGATACAGGAATACAAAGAAAATTCACACGGTGAATATTTCACAAATAAAGAAGTACAAACAGCTGTAAAAATATAGAATCCCCAAGAATTAAGGCAGGAGATAGAAAGAATAGGTAAATGTGAGGTGCACTGGTACATCAGACACACTTAAAGAGAAGTTATATTGTCATCATTTACCAGCTTTATAGAGGTATAGCTGACGTAAAATGGACACCTTTTATATAAGCAAACATATATACATATATATCCATGAAATAATTAATAAAATCAATCAATGGCGTTTATCTCAAAAATAAATAAATGTTAAAAAAATTTAATTAAATATTTTTTAAATGTTTATTTTATTTTTGTGTGAGAGAGAGAGAGACAGAGCGTGGGCAGGGGAGGTGCAGAGAGAGAGGGAGACACAGAATCCAAAGCAGGCTCCAGGCTCTGAGCTCTCCGCACAGAGCCCGACGCAGGGCTCGAACTCACAGACCGAGAGATCGTGACCTGAGCTGAAGTTGGACGCTCAACCGACTGAGCCACCCAGGTGCCCCAAGAGTTAGACATTTCATAAGCAGGGTTGTAAATGGCGAGAAATGGAGGCAAAGCTTGACAGGGACTTGGGACAGGGACAGAGACTTGACAGGAATCGCTCCTTTTCTTTGGTACTGGTGGCTCACTGGGATGAGAAGAGGCTCTGTTTTGTAGGGAGAAGGATCAGGTGCCATCTGGGCTTGTTCAGAACAGATTTATGGCCAGAAAGCAGACCTGCTGGTTACAGAGCCCTGGGTTCTAATCCCCACGCTGCTAACACCCAGCAACCTGACATTGGATAAGGCAGCCATTCCCTCGAGGCCTCCACTGTGACAGTGCTAAAAGAAAGGATTTGGTCCAGATGGTTTCTAGTGTCTTTTCCCGTTTCAATACTATTTGCAATTGGCCTGTGTCACCATCTCATTGACACGAATCTGCTGCTGGGTTTCTTCAGACAGAACCAAATATCCACCCCAGGCGGGTCAGCCCAGAAGCTGGGGATCTATCACTCCATTTGTAGCTTTCTCTCTGGTCAGTGCTCCTGCCGGTTCCGTTTAATGGCCTTGGCTCAAAATACACAGCTTGTGGGGAAGGGACAGGAAATTGCACAAAACCCTCAGATGATCCTGGGTGTCTGGGGTTGGCAGAAAGGCAGAAAAGCAAGAGCTTGGCTCTTGGAGCCCGATGGGCTTGGCTCTGATCCTAGCTCCGTCCCTCACCAGCTGCAGGGCTTTGCACGGGCTTCTGAAGCTCGCTGGGTGTCTGTTTCCTTTTCTGCAGAATTTCGTTGTCTGCCTTCCTCCTGAATTATTGTGACAATCGATACCAAACAAACATACACTCTTCCACCTGTTATAATAATGAAAACTCAGTGACGATGAGCACGCTATGCATTCATAGATGCTTTTGTTTTTACATTTTAGTTTTAGGTTTATTTATTTTGAGAGAGAGAGAGCAAACGCATGAGCAGAGGAGAGGCGGAGACAGAGAAGGAGAGAGAGAGACTATCCCAGGTAGGCGCTGCACTGTCAGAGTAGAGCCCTATGCAGGGCTTTAACGCACAAACTGTGAGATTATGACCTGAGCTGAAATCAAGACCCAGACGCTTAGTCGACTGAGCCACCAAGCACTTGTTGATTAAAGGGATATACAATGTAGGAGAAGAAATGAACACTCCCGTTTATCGTTTGTGGGGTTTATTGTTTCAAATAGTATACTGGTTTTAGACGCCAACCTCGCACTATTTATCAAGAGCTTTAAGATTGGCAAGTCCTTTGGGACACCTGGGTGGCTCAGTTGGTTGAGCGTCCGACTCTTGATTTCGGCTGAGGTCATGATCCCAGGGTCGTGGGATCGAGCCCCGTGTTGGGCTCCACGCCGCTTAAGATTCTCTCTCTCTCCTCCACTCACTCTCTCTCTTTAAAAAAAAAAAATGCAAGTCTTTTAATCTGGCAATTCTAGTATTTTTTTGTAAGAAAATTATCCAAGCAAAGACTATATAAGGATATTTGGTGCCACAGTGTTTATAACAGTGAAAAAAACCAACAATACTCTAGATGCACAATAATGGGGGACTGGGTTCACCCCCAGTGGATACACGTAGCCGTGCAAATGGTGTTCTAGAAGAACATTTGGTTTTGAAAACAGGCCCCCTTGCCTGTGATGAAGGCTGGCCAGATGCTTGCTAGTTCTGTGGACTTTGGCAAGTTTACTTGAAGTTCGTAAAACATTAATTTTTCCATGTGTAAAGTTGTTATAATGATGCCAATCCCATCGGGTCAGAAAAAAACTTGACAAATGCTTAGGACAGCTGCTGGTGGGCCGCCGGGGCCCCCGAAATGGCAAGAATGAGCCATTCACATGAAAAGTTGGAAGATAGGTGAAATAATGTAAGCTAAAAAACCCGTAGGATCACATTTTTGTGAGCAATAAATGCATCTCTGGGTGGAATGTATAGAAAAAGTCTGGAAAGATGCAGGCAAACCCGTTGATTGTGGTGTTTCAGAGGGGGTGCTGTGGATGGGTTTTAGGTTTCTTTTCGTTCACGTGCTTTATTCTATTTTCTGCTGTGTAATACGATCATTTCTGCAAAAGACACATTCGAATGTGTATATGTATGTGTATATACATATATATATTATGTAATTTCTAGAGTATCTGGGAAAGAAGTTTTGTACTGTTTGGTACAATTTGATGCTTTTAAAAAAAAGAGATTACCTGATGGGCAGCTTTATTTAGTCTGATCAAGGTTTATCAGATAAGAGTCAGCTCCATCCATTTTGGATGACCTTACATTATAGTCCCATCAAGGGACTTTGGATACTAACTAATTGGGTGTGGTTAAAAATGCAGCATTGGGGTCTCCACCAGTAGTGTTCCTTGGGAGGTCTATAATGGCAACAACAATAACTAACATTTATTGAGCACTTACTGTCTGCAGGCATATGCTAAACACTTCCCATGGGCCGTCCAGCCATAACAACCCTGTAATATGGAGCTCTTTTTACCTGTATTATATGGGCTAGGCAGTGGAACTACGGATTATCTTTTAGTTTATTTTTATTTTAGAGAGGGAGGGAGAGAGTGTGAGTGGAGGAGAGGGGCAGAGGGAGAGAGAGCGCGCGCGCGAGAGAGAATCTCAAGAGAGCATCTCACACTTAGTGTGGAGCCTGACGTGGGCCTTGATCCCATGACCCTGGGATCATGACCCGAGCCGAAATCAAGAGTTGGATGCTCAACCAACTGAGCCACCCCGGTGCCTTTGGAACCACGGATGATCTTAACATAAGTTAAAATATGTTTAGCATAGTATTTTCAACATAGGTTTAAAAAAAATGCCCACGCTTTCATGGCGTTTCAGCTTTCTAGGTGCTATGACCAGGAACTGCGATATTCAAATGTATTGCCTCCCAGCTAGAGAATTTTGACCAACGAGACACCTTGACGACACCCAAGGACCCTCATTAGTCAACGATATCTTGTGCAAGCTTCTTCACCAACAAAATGGCGATATTAACGGGGCTCGTTGTGAGGAGCCCATGAACTCCTGCACAAAAGGCACTTACCCTGGTGCCCGGATGGAGTAGTATCTGCAGACGATTTGTTCCGGCACCATTACCCACCGAGCTCTATCGGCAGAACCCCTCCCAGCAGGGATCCAAGGGAGCACCCCAAGAAACCAGGGCCCTTCCTTGAGCTCTTTGTGCTATCACTTCCTAGATGTTCTGATGATATCAAACAACGAAAACGCAAACTCTGGTTGCTTGTGGTCCTTTCACATTCCTCATTCTCAGCTGCTGTCTGCCCGTACATTTCAGAGTTACAATTGTTTTCCCCCTGCCCCGGGGATGCGTGATGGTATTATTAACTCTAGTCCCCTGGCACCGCACGCAGTGACAGATTTTTTTCCTCCCCCAGACATTTTCGTGGGCAAATTCAACCTGCAAAAGGAAGTGTCTTGCTCTCCCAGAAAACGGAATTGTGATGGGGATGAGCCCTCACCGGACGGCAGTTCTCCAGCTACACGATCCCGTCCGTAAGGCAGGTGTGTTATTTAGGAGTTATCTAGAGATTACGCAGCCGTGTTCGACACAGTGAATCATACCTTCTGGCTCTGGGTCACACGGACGTTGCCACATGCTGTGTAAACATTAGCCTCCATCCAGTTTCCTAGTCTGCCAGTGGGAAGAATATTAAGCTTCGTAACAAGAAAATTATATGTTAAAATCCAGTGGAAATAAGTTATGGCCAAAGTGAAAGGGCAGTAGTCGCAGAAACATCCAGGACTCACAAGTATGTGGATTAATTATCCTAATGTGAATACTCCCAGTGTTTTCAGGGTTTCATTCAATTTTTTTCCTCGTCGGATGGAAAACTTGGTGGCATTGTTTCTACTTCTTTGAGGATGGAAGCCCAGGATGGGGGTCCTTCCTGTTGTGGGGGGAATCTAGTTTTTCCACTTCTCCCCAAAGAAGGTGGGTCAGGGGGGCAAAGGGTAAGAAAGACCAGCTAACGTTAACCGAGCACTTATCACATGTTAGACACTGTTCTGAGTCTGAGAACTTTAATACGTTTTATTTATTTAAAAAAAAGAATTTTTTTTAACGTTTATTTATTTTTGAGACAGAGAGAGACAGAGCATGAACGGGGGAGGGTCAGAGAGAGGGAGACACAGAATCTGAAACAGGCTCCAGGCTCTGAGCCGTCAGCACAGAGCCCGACACGGGGCTCGAACTCCCGGACCGCGAGATCGTGACCTGAGCCGAAGTCGGCCGCTTAACCGACTGAGCCACCCAGGCGCCCCTGAGAACTTTAATACGTTTTAACTCGTTTGTGGTACATGCTTTTATTAGTCTGATGTCACAGATGGCAAGGGTAAGGTATAAAGGAGAATTTGCACACACGAGAGTCTGTGGCGGGGCCAGAATTTAAACATATGTGATCTGACTCTAAAACCTGGCTCTCAACCTGTATGATTTGTTCTGCCCCTTCAGTTGCACCCCTACCATTTTAAGCTATAATCTGCCCATCATGACTTGTGGATTCCCTGTTGGTGAATTCATCTACTCGCCAGTACTCATCGCTGTCCTGGTCCTTCTCAGACACGTGCATGCACAACAGGGGTGCCTGGGTGGCTCAGTCGGGTGTCCAGCTTTGGCTCAGGTCACGATCTCATGGTTTGTGGGTTCGAACCCCGCGTCGGGCTCTGTGCTGACAGCTCAGAGCCTGGAGCCTGCTTCACGTTCTGTGTCTCCCTCTCTCTCTCTTTGCCCCTCCCCCGCTCGTGCTCTGTCTCAAAATAAATAAATGTTAAAAAAAACCAAAAAAAAAAAAAAAAAGGAAAACCCCACAAGGTGGCAAAAACATGTGAGGTGTCCGAAGTGAGCGCAGGGTCACCTCCGCCTTCCTGCTCTGGATCGCCATGAGGCAAGCAAGCGTCCTTTCCCTGGTATATTTAGTGCCATATTTTTCACATGTTTGTGTTTTTTAATTAAAAAAAATTTTTTTATTGGTGATTTTGTTGCTGGAAGTGGCTTCCAGAGGGAGTGCTGAAATGCCGTTTGGTGTTCCCAAGTGCGAGAAGGCTGTGTGTGATGTGCCTTATAGAGAAAAATACGTGAGCAGGGAGGCCCTGCGGAGCACGAGTTACGGCGCTGTCGGCTGTGAATTCAGCGTTAGTGAATCAACAGTAGATATCCAATAGACTGGCTTTAAACAGAAGCACGCATAAGACGGGGCTATCTATTGATTGGTTGATGAAAATATTGTGGTCAAAGACTCACGGGAACCCGGCCTCGTATTTCCCGCACGAGCCACAGTTCAGTATTTACTGATTCAGCGTCCTTGGTGACTTTACGGACTACGACTGCTAGGAAAAATGAGAACCAACTGTATTTACATGGGTGATTTCTACACCTATCAAAACAACTAAGCTTCCATGGTGTTAAAATGTGTCATTAGAGCGAAGTCTCTCCAGCAATGTGGGAAAATGATTGCTCCACTGGAACCGTCCTGCTCCCTTGAAGAGTTGAGTGCCGTGCGAGGCTACCGTAAGCCCTTGGGACACAGTGACCAGTGAAGGAGAGCATTCTGAGTCAGTTCAGGTAGGTTGGGACAGACCAGCAAAGTGGCTCCCAGTGTAGGCATTAAACCCACACCCTGCTCCCACCCTTCCACTAATAACAAGTCCAAACTTCATAAAAATTAAATTATATGCCCAAGTCCAATGGGAATGACTCACTGGAGGAGAAACGCTGAAAACATGTCCTGCACCAGGCACGAAGGTGAATCTGCCACCTAGGTAGGGCCCAAGTGTGTCTTATGATGATTATTTTGCAAAAGACTTTCTCCTACTGGTTTAGGGTTGACCGCTCAGAGTTGGTTCGCTTCAGTTGAAATTGCCGCCTATCATTCAAAGATTGGGATTCGCTGGTTTTTGTGGTGGCCGGCTGGCGACTGACCTTGGGACAAACTGGGGTTAATTTTCACAAAGAAATAAAGCTGCAGAACTGTGTCTTTTGAGGGCGAGGAGAAAAACTCAGACGTGAATGAGTTTCCTGCCCATATTTATGCAGATGAAGGAATTCGGGTCCTGTCTCCCACCCGGCCCCACCAGCTGGTGAAAGAGACAGCCTCAGGTCTAGACCCCATGACTCCCATTCAGAATTCTTGTCAGCACACTTTCTCCCTAGAGCGGATGGAACAAGTCCCATCTTCTTGGCAAAAAGGAAAGCTAGGGGGTCCCAGCTAGGGCGGACACTAAAACATTAAGCTGTCTTCCAGCCGTCTCTCCACTCTGCCCAGTGGTGGTCAGCTTTTAAGACACCTGAGCTCAGTTAATGCCTGAGTGGTCAAAAAGTGCACCATTCATCCGGCCAGCCACCTTCTCAACGCATACGATTAGTCCCAAATGAGGCTAAAAATTTGTGCATCAGCGCAAGTCCTGCCAAGCCGGAAGGATCTTTCAAAGCATATCTCACTGATCCTGGATAGGTACTTACGCTACGGCCCTTGACATGATTACAGTAGGTCCATTTACTGATCACCGAGTGCCGGGTACTCTCCTAAGTACGCCACATTTCCCATCATTCAGTGCTACTGAAGGCCTATGATGGAGGCACGGTCAGCGTGCCCGATGTAAAGTTGAGGAGAGCAAAGCACAGAGCTGTGTTCATCTTGTGGCTTATGGGCGAATAAAGAGGGAAGAATGGGAGACAGGTTACCTACTGGTGTGCCAATATTTCCCTCCAGCGGCACGGTCTTCTGTGTGGTAGATGTGGGAATCTACCCAGGGAATGCAGGCCAACAGATGTGGATTAAAATTTCAGCCCCTCCAATTAACCTTCATCCAGATTCTTAACCTCCTGGATCTTTGGTTTCCCCGCTTCTAACTCGGCAATAGTAATACCTACCTAGTGAGCAAAACTGTACCATGAATGTCTCTAATTAGAAGGCTTACCTAGAGGGAAATCAAAATGGCCACTTATTTCTACGTGTGGATGAGGGAACTGGGGGCTGGCGCGGGGTTGAGCGAAGCGGGGGTGTGGGGGAAAGGTGTCTTTGGATGGCTGGGTCTACACGCGCTTCACAAAATAACCCACCCGGCTTTCTAGAGATCGAGTGCTTACGAAGTCCTTCATCCTGGAGTCAACTCTTCTGAAAGTGGCACCCTTTCTTGAGAGGCTGTTTGCTTTCCTTTGATAGACCACGGTCCGCGAATTCCTGGAATAGTTTCACCGTAAAAGCCAAGATCCGGGACATCTACGATCCGCTCTCTGGACTGTGCCTGTGTTCACTCCCACTGGCTGGAATTTTTTCCGGGAGTTCGGACAAAGGCCATTTTGTGGCTACTCCCTCTGCCCCCTGCCCAGAACTGGCTCTCCTGGAATGTCCTAATTGCTGCTGAACAAAAGGACGCCTATGTCCCTTGCTACTCCATGGCTGTGCATTGATTCTTTATGGTGTTGGCAGCAAAACAGCCAGTGTTTCTACTCTGTGGTCATTTTGCAGCGGCCGAACACAGCACCTTGGTCTCCTAGGGAAGTGCGTGCGAGGCTGTGGTATGCAAGAAACGACCGGCTCCCTTTACGTAGCAGCCTGTGGAGGAAAACACCTTCGGCTGGTCGCAAGAGTCTATTCCAATCTATTAGAACCATTCAAACATATGAAATCCACCAGCTGGGTGTGGGCCTCAGAAGAAACGTGGTCCTACCCAGAATGGTTTTTTAAAAGCACAGGGGAACCTGGGTGGCTCAGTCGGTTGAGTGTCCGACTCTCAATTTCGGCTCAGCTCACGATCCCAGGGTCGTGGGATCGAGCCCGCGTCTGGCTCCCCGTTGAGCGTGGAGTCTGCGTAAGATGCTCTCTCTCCTTCCCTCTGCCCCTCTCCCCCACTCGCGTGCTCTCTCTCTCCAATAAGAAAGAAAATAAAAGAAAAAATTAAAACAAGAACAAAATGGAGGGCACGACGAAGGGGGCGGACAGAACTCCTGTGGGAAAGTTTCTTGAAGTCAGAAATCCATTAAGAGCTCGAAAAGATAAGATTGCATTCCCGTAGACAATAAGGATGAGTGAGGGTGGTTCTTGAATACGGAGGGCAACGCAGAACAGCAGGCAAGCCGCCCAGAGGACGTCGTTTTGAAAGGCTGAGATGCAGATATAGTGACGGGAGGGAGACCCATGCGTGGTCTTCAGCTAAAAACACAGGCGCAGCTAGGACTCCAGGACTTTCTTTGGGGGCAGTAACGAGGGCTGCATTCGGAAGGCCAGGCAACTGCTTCCCCCAGCTCCTACTTCCAGAAGCAATGGTTTTGCCTGATGGCTCCGGTAGCGAAAGTGAGCTCTTGGCACTGAGAGAGAAGGAAGCGCCCCCAGAGGCTACTGAACCCCAAGAAGGATGGAGACCCGTCCACAGCCAGAAAACCCCACCTTGCAATCACTAAGAGCAAAGCGCAGTGAAAACACACCCCATCCACAGCCAGACAGGGAGGGAATTCTCAATACAAAAGGAAGCGTAAGAGTGACCATTCCAGAAGAACAGACACCAGAAAGAGAACCACCGAGCATAACAGGGTGTGTTTGTGGGGGAAAATCATCCTCCAAGGAAATAATAAAAACAGAAAAATACTGTAAAATAAAGGTAGTTAATATCTTATAATGGGTTCATTGGATAATCACCATGAGATAAGAATAGCTGATGTGAAAAAAAGAGCCAAGTAGAAATCCTATGAGCTGGGGTGCCCTGGGTGGCCCAGTCGGTTGAGCGTCTGACTTCGGCTCAGGTCACGATCTCACGGTTTGTGAGTTCGAACCCTGCGTCGGGCTCTGTGCTGACAGCTCGGAGCCTGGAGCCTGCTTCCGATTCTGTGTCTCCCTCTCTCTCTGCCCCTCCCCTGCTCACGCTCTGTCTCTCTCTCAAAAATAAATAAAGATTAAAAAAAAATTTTAAACTGAAACTCTGTCCTTGTTCAATGTCAACTTCCCCTTTCCCCTTCCCTCCAGCCCCTAGAAGCCACTATTCTGTTTTCCATCTGTATGAAGTTGACTCCTTTGGGGACTTCGTACAAGTGGACTCATACAGTATTTGTCCTTTTGTGACTGGCTTTTTTTCCCCCTTAGATAATGTCTCCATGGTTCATCCATGTTGTAGCCCTTGTCAAAATTTCCTTCTCAGGAAAGGCTGAATAATACTCCATTGTATGTATATAGCACATACGCCCTTCCACCGATGAACCCTTGGGTTGTGTCCACTTTTTGTCTATTGTGAATAACATGCCATGTTCTGGATTTTTATACAAACAATCAGAAGAAAGAATAAGACAAAAGGTAAGAGATCTGGAGACCCAGAGCTCCAAACACCAAATTCTGAGAAGGTTTGAGAAGAAGTAGAAAACCCAAAGAAACCAATAAGCATAGAAAGACCGAAAAGGCTATGAAAAATCTAGCCTTTAAAAGGATACAAGGCCCAGGTACTTTTCTGGACAAATTCTCCCAAGAAATATAGTAACGCTCCCAGAACACAGAAAAATATATAGACCTTCCCGATGCGTGCGATGATCTGAACGTTGAAACTGGAAAAGAACAGAAGGAAAAAAAAAAAGAGCTGGTGAAAGGTGGCAGACTAAATGTACGTGTATGTCTTTTCTCTCTCCCATCTTTCCATCCAAGACCACTCTGAAATAACATTATAGGAGGGAAAACAATGTACATGTTCATAAAGCTAAAGAGGGAAGGCAGAAGCCACCCATGGACAAGAGAGTTAAACACAGTTCTGGCAGATGGAAAACAGATGGGAGGGAGGAGCTGACTTAGGAAAGAAGAAACTTTTCGGGTGATATAAGCAGGGAATACTGAAGGAAAAAGAAAACTATTTAATTCCGTAAAGTCCCCTGAAGACCCTAGACTCAAAGGCATTAGGTACCTTGGAAAGTTGGAGGCAGGCTGGGGGCTGCAAATAGGCAAGAGGGCCATCACCTTCCTTCAGAGTAGCTGGCCTACGTCCCCTCCCTTGCTCCACACAAAAAGCTGAAGGTTTATATTCTGGAAAGATAAGACAGAAGGAGCCCTGGTCTTGGACATTTAAGGCATGATGCTCTGCTCACACAGTGTCAGCAGCTTCACAAGGGTCGGGGTCTGGGGACTCTTCCCCAGAGAAAACAGGTGCACCCGGTGAAATCTGGAGGTGTCCAGGTACGGAGGCCACCGGCTCATGGGACTTGTTCACATAGAGCTCCCGGTCGCCATCTTGGCACCTTGCTCTGAAACATAAATGGACAGTCAAGGATCACCAGTGACACAAGTGCTCAAAGCCAACACAAGAAAAGAGGAAAGAGGGGAGCCTGGGTGGCTCGGTCAGTTGAGCATCCGACTCTTGATTTTGGCTCAGGTCGTGATCTCGCAGTTGGTGAGATTGAGCCCCGGGTCGGGCTCAGCACTGACAGCATGAAGCCTGCTTGGGATTCTCTCTCTCTCTGCCCCCCTCTCTGCCCCTCCCCCCTCAAAATAAATAATAAAAATAACCTTTGGAAAAAGAAGAAGAGGAAGGATATTATGCTGGGAAGAGAAGGCAACTGAAAATACTGCACAGTTAATGTTTCCAAAGAGGTGGGAGATGACCACTGCATCCACACAAGAACACCTTTCTCATAAAAAAAGAAAAGAAAAGAAAAACTGGATCTCAACGAAAGGCTCTTAGAGATGAAAAGTATCACTAAAATAAATGTGGCAGGAAACCTGGGGATAGGGTCGAGGAGGTCTTCCGACAGCGGAGAAACTAAACGGCAAAGTCATGGCAAGCAGGAGAGAAACGATAAGAACGTTAGAGGCTCGATTCAGGAGAAGCAAAATCCACCTTATACCGGTTCCGGAGGAAACAGAAAGGAGAAAATTGTCCAAGAAATAGCGTAGGAAGATTTTCTGGAACTGATGGACATGACAGCCTACATCGTGAGGGCCAGCCACGTGCCCAGCATTACGGCAGATCAAACAAGCGAACGCCGACTGCCTAAGAAATCTATCTTCATAAAATTCCAGAACAGTAGGGATGAAGAAGAGGGAAGAAGAGGGAAAACGAAAGGATGAAGAATCACAGTGGTATCACGCAAACCGGGAAGGCAGATGACAAAATCCTGAAGGAAAATTTTTTTTCAACCTGAACTTTATTACTGAGCCAACCTGTGAATGAAGAGTGAGGGGAGGATGATGCCATTTTCAGATAGACAAGGAACCGCACATTTTACTGACCGTGAACTTTCGCATAGGAAGCGATCTTAATTCCACCGAAGTGAAAGAGAAAACTAGAAATGAAAAAAAAAAAAAAAAAAAGCCAGGGAGCCAGGAAAGAGAATATTTAATAGAGAGGGGGAGAGGGGAAAAAAAAGAAGGCACCTGCAAGTCTCAAGATGTCAGCTCTGTGAAGTGAAACTCACATGTGATCTGAGAAAAACATTCTACTGAGTAGGGAAATGTTCCCTGGGGTCAGGGTGCCTTAGTTTTTGGTCCAGATTCTGGCAACAGTGTGACTTTGGGCCACTCACTGAAACTCCCCGGGCTTCACCTGGGTTTCTTTGTTTGCAAAGAAATGAGACGAAACTGTATACATTTTTAGTGTCCTTAGATTTCTAATATTCTTTGCAGAGCAAGAGGAAGAGGTCAGTGATTAACTTTTTCCAGAAGGAGAGTGCAGGTATATCTACTTTTCACTTCCTGTGGAACGAAGTGTTGGTACCAGAAAAAGATAGAAAGAAAAACAAAGCCGCTTGACGTTCCTTCTAGTTCTAAAAGCCTACTACTCCTTCGTTTGCGTGACCATCAGAGTTCAATTTGGGGTGGTCTGTGTGCGTGCAGCTATTGTGAAACTGAACTAAGCCAAGTAAAAATGCACTCAGTGTCATCTTTCTTGAGGTCTTGTGTTGGCCTGAGCCCCTTCTGATGGACCTAGTCGAGGCTGAGGCATCTCAACCAAACATACACACTATTTGTTAAATATTAGCCCATGTTTAGATCCAAGAACGTGTTCTTAAATCTTACGGTTATTTTTAACCAAACAAACATCTGAGCGGAAACACAGGTAACCCCCCCCCCCCCCCCCCACTTTGACCCAACATCCTCAAGCTCTGGGTCGTGTGATATTTTATAACACACCCTAGTCCCCGTTGACTGGTGTCACCACTTGAAATCCCATGTAAGAAGGAGTCACAGAATAATCAACGCTGTCTTCTCTGGGTTCCAGACAAGGGGATGATGGCGTGCTTTCTCCTGCCATGCCCGATGGCATGCCTGATGGAATCCACCAAGATTTAAGAGCCAAGCATCCCCAGACACTGAGTAAAAATCAAGTTTTTTTTTTCTGGGGCGTCAGGGTGGCTCAGTCAGTTGGGTGGCCGACTCTCGATTTCGACTCCGGTCCAATCTCATGGTTCGTGAGTTCGAGCCCCACATCAGGCTCCACGTTGACCGTGCGAAGCCTGCTTGTGATTCCCTCTCTCTGCCCCTTCCATGCACTCTCTCAAAATAAATAAACAAACACCACCGCCCCCCCAAAAACTCCCATAAAATCAAGTTTCTTCTGAGAAAGCAAACAATGATAAATGTCAGAGATGTAGATTTAAATTCTAGCACCGTGACACAGTGGACTAATTGAGTTCTCTAAAATCTTGTTTTTTTCTCCTGTAAAATGGGGCTAATAACACTACCCCTTTGTACAGGGGTTTTGAATTTCAGTGACATAATACATGCGAAGCACACTGTCCTATCTGGGACACATGGAGCGCTCAACATACACTTGCTATTTTGTAGCACTTGTCGTAAGCAAATTCAAGTTTCTTAAGGTACTCGGTAAAATTTTATAGATGTGGAAATCTTGGCAATCACTGTGCAAACAATGTAGTTCTTTCATCCAGTGCCAAATCCAAGGCCGTGAAGATTTTCTACTGTGCTTTCTTCTAAGAGGCTATGGTTTCAGCTCTTTTAGGTCGTTGGACCATTTTGGTTAATTTTTGTCATATGGCATGAGGGAGGTGTCCAACCTCATTCTTTTGCCGGTAGATACCCAGTTGCCCGAGGACAGTTTGTGGAAGAGACTGTTCTTTTCCCATCGGATGGTCTTGGCACCCTTGTTGAAAATCAATTGACCGGAGATCTCCGGGATTATTTCCGTACTCACAGTTCTATTTCATTGAGTGTGCCTACTCTTCCGCCAATAGCACGCTGTCTTGATTGCTGTTGCTGTGCAGTAAGTTTTGAAATCGAGAAGTGTGAGTCTTGCAGCTTTCAACTGCATTCTCCATTTGTTTTGGCTCTTCAGGGCTCCTTAGAATTCCATATGAATTTGAGGACCAGCTTTTCCATTTCTGCAAAAAAGGACATTGGAATTTTGAAGGGGATTGCATGGACTCTGTGGATCACTTTGGGTAGTGCTGCCATCTTAACAATAACCAATCCATGAACATGGTTGCTTTCTCTTTATTTAGGTCTTGTTTAATTTCTTTCAGCAATGTGTTGCCGTTTTCAACTCGCAAGTATTTCACCTCCTTGGTTCAGTTTATTCCCATGTGTTTTATGTTTGGGGATGATATTATCAATGGAATTGTTTTCCTAATTAGCTTTTCAGATTGTTCATTGCTGCTGTATAAAATCACGACTGCCTTTTGTGCATTGGTCTTGTATCCTGCAACTCTGCTGACTTCATTTGTTGCTCTAGAAGGTTTCCTTCGGAGTCTTGGGGATTTTCTCTATATAACGTCATGTCATTTGTGAACAGAGACAGTTTTACTTCTTCCTTTCCCATCCGGATGCGTTGTATCGCCTGCTTGCTCTGGTTAGAGCTTCTAGTACAATGCTGAGTAGCAGGAGTGAAAATGGGCATCCTGTCTTGTTCTTGATATTAGGAAGAAAATGTGTGTTCTGTCACCACTGAGTGTGATACTAGCTATGGGTTTTTCATAAATGCCCTTTATCGCATTGAGAAAGTTACCTTCTAGTACCAGTTTTCTCAGTGTTTTTTTTTTTTTTTTTATCAGTACAGGGTGTTAGATTTTGTTAAATATTTTTATGCGCCAACCGAGAGGATCATGTGTTTCTTCCCCTTTGTTCCCTGAATGCAGCGTATTACCTCGACTGCTTCTTACGTGTTGAATCACCCTTGAATTTCAGGAATGAATCGCTCTTGACCGTGCTGTACAATCCTTGGAATATACTGCTGGATTTGGTTTGCTGGCATTGCGTTGAGGAGTTTTGCATCTGTATTTCTAAGGGATATTGGTCTGTAGTTTTCTTTCCTTGTGCTGTGCACGTCCATTTTACGCTATGCGGGTTTGCGTGCGTGCACACACACATTTATGATTCACCAAAAATCCAAGCTGCTCCAAACACCCGAGACAACGTGTTTGCCCAAATAAGTATATTATTATGCAATACGCCAGGAAGGATAACAACCAAGAAGATGTAGTTTTCCTTAGCGTTGTTGTTTCTCGGTGGAGGTTCTCGAGAAAGATACAGGTCTCTGCAACTTACACCAAGCGGCCAACCCTCATCTACTGAACTATGTGCCATGTTGTCCAGTGCTTTGCACACTTCTGTGTACATACCCCTCGACGTGCCGTAAAACGTCGGATTCTGCAGTTCTGCCATAAAGGCAGGATCTCAGGTTCTGCATTGCTTCTAAGCTCCCCGGGGACACTGTTGCTGCTGGTCTATGGACCACACTTGGCGAGGCAAGTTCGCGGCCGTGGGTTAGGTGGGGCTGGGCCCATTCTTGCTTTGACTACTCATTACTTTGGCAACAAAACTCTCCGATCGTGAGGGCAGCCACGTTCAAACAAGAATGCTTCCGGAGGTGCTCAAGGAACACGAATGTGTGTGTATGCCCGTGCAGGAAGAGCCAAGACTTTGTTAACATGGTCAACTGGTGACATGCACGGGATCTAAGCCATCTGTGTGTACAATTCGACTTGCTTCTTCTACCCTGTTGAAAGCAAACAGAGCCAGGCCCTGGCAACACCGTGCAACTGATGAGCTTTTCCTACAGCGTGTCCAGCTTCTGCTTTTGGTGGCCTATTTTGGAAAAATAAGGCCCCTCCCCGACGTCACGGGGCTCAGTGTCTCCTGCGGCTACTTCCTGCTCATTGCTCAACACCGGGATTGAATCTGTTACCAGTCAGTTGCATTCACTCCGATACCCACTTTTTGGTGGGAGATAACAGGCTTGACTCACGGCAATGCTGCTAAAGGGCAGGTTCGTCTGCAGGTGCTGGGGACCCTGAGCATGCGTGGGGGAGGAATACGTTGATTGGCCTTGTGGTTAGCATCTGTCCTGGCATGTCCCCTCCACATCCTTTCTCTGGTCTTTCCCCTCTGGTTCCTGCCAAATCACGAGTGGGAGCTGCTTTGCTGTTCCCCTCTCCCAAGGTCATCTTTTCTCCCATCCCAGATGTAGTTCGTGTGTCCCAGGAACTGCACGTACTGTAGCTAGCTCTGGATAACACTTTTGTCGCTCCTTTTATGCCCTGAAAAGAGTACCATAAACTTTCATATGATTTGTACCTTTTGTGGAAAGATATGATGAAAAGATATTTAACGTTTATTTTCAAAAGGAAACACTAAAAAAATTCACAATATGGGGCTTAGGTAAATTTAAAATTTGGTCTTGAAAAATTTTGTACTCTCACACCCTTCTTAAAGTTGCTGTCTTAAAAAAGAAGTATATGTTTAAGAAGTTTTGAAGGACTAATTTTTATGTACTGTCAATATTGATACTTAAAAGTGAACTTGTCATATCGTTCTTTGTAACATATCCCGTCACATGCCGTAATGAATAATACCCACATCACCCATGAAAAACTTTTTTTTAATGTTTATTTATTTTTGAGAGAGACAGAGACAGAGTCCAAGGGGGGAGGGGCAGAGAGAGAGGGAGACACAGAATGTGAAGCAGGCTCCAGGCTCCGAGCTATCAGCACAGAGCCCGATGCGGGCGGGGCTCGAACCCATGAACCGTGAGATCGTGACCTGAGCCGAGACCAAGAGTCAGACACTCCACTTACTGAGCCACCCAGGCACCCCTGAAAATGCATTTTAATGTGATGTGCAGTTGGGCTTGAAAATCTCCCACTGATGACCCTCTTGTACTGCTCTGCCAAAATGTGTATAGAAATCAAACAAAAATAAAACATAAAGTAAAAAATGTGTATATAAATGAAATTTAACAATTTGTAAATTCTTTGTAACCCCATTGCATAAGACTCCGAGCATAAAAATGTCAAACATAAATTTACTTTATTTTATTTTATTTTATTTTAGTATTAAACTCCCAAAGCAACACTTTATTGGCAATGCACCTCTCGGTGAGATGGATGGGAGATGATTTACTTATTTTACTATTAGTACACAGATCACTGTTAAACTGAGCTGAGTTTCAGTGTTATTTCTGTGCCAATGTCTCCTTTTTATTGATGCTGGTGTTGAGAAACTTTGTTCATACAAATTAGGTAGGACTGGAAGGAGAATCCTTATATCAGTGCTACTCAACTTATTTTATTTTATTTTTTAAGTTTTTAAAGTTTTATTTACTTATTTCAAGAGCGACAGAGAGTGAGCAGGGGAGGGGCAGAGAGAGAGAGAGAGAGAGAGAGAGAGAGGCTCTGGCAGTGCGGAGCCTGATGCTGGGCTTGAACTCATGACCCACGAGATCATGACTTGAGCAGAAACCAAGAGTTGGTCACTTAATCGACTGAGCCACGCAGGTGCCCATATTTTTTTTTTTTTTGATGTTTATTTATTTATTTAAAAAAAAATTTTTTTTAACGTTTTTTTAAAATTTATTTTTGAGACAAGGAGAGACAGAGCATGAATAGGGGAGGGTCAGAGAGAGGGAGACACAGAATCTGAAACAGGCTCCAGGCTCTGAGCCGTCAGCACAGAGCCCGACGCGGGGCTTGAACTCACTGACCGCTAGATCACAACCTGAGCCGAAGTCGGCCGCTTAACCGACTGAGCCACCCAGGCGCCCCTTTTTTCTTTTTTTTAAAAAAATTTTTTTTGATGTTTATTTATTTTGAGAGAGAGCAGGGGAGGGGCAGAGAGGGAGGGAGGGAGAGTTTCATGCTGTCAGCGTAGAGCCTGACGCCTATCTCAAACCCACAAATCATGAGAACATGACCTGAGCTGAAATCAGGAGTCCGACGCTTAACCGACTGAACCACCCAGGCCCCCCTCAGGGTTACTCAATTTAAAATGTAACTCCTTCTGAGTGATATGCCCCCCCAAACCCAAGATCATCTATCATCAAAACCTGTTTGATGAATGGACACCTGTGTAGGTCTTCCTTCAATTTTGGAGGAAACGAACTAAAAAACCGCGAGGTTGGCAAAATAACTCGTTGCCTAATTATTGGAGTGATTCACTTTCTGGACCATCGCCAAGTCTTTGGGCTGTCCCTCTGTGTGGCTCCCCAGAATGTTTTACACTTGAGGCCAACACACTGTTGAGAATAGGAAGGGTCTTGGTGGAAGGGTGAGGGGATCAGGAGGACCCCTTGAACTTGCTCCCCTCAAGGCAGATCCCTTGTAAGAATGAATACGTACTGACGCAAAGACGGGAGAGTGATGCTGTGAAACCATCTGAGGGCCGACACGCCCCTTGGAAAATGTTCCAGTGCCTCCAGTAGGCTTGCCTAACAGTCCAGAAGTCTCCACCGGGTTGCACAGAGTTTCTGTGCTGTACCCAGCAGACACTTCGGTGCTTCCTGAGAACCACTCTCAGAGCCATGATAGACTCACAGCGCCCCTGTCCCCTGCCATCCACCTGCTGGCTCTCTTAGACACCCCCTTCCCCCCCCCCCCCCCAAAAAAAACAGTGCAGCACCCAATAAATTATTTAAACCTCCAGGATGTGTGTCTCAGAAACCAACGAATCTAATTTTTTCCCCTTAAGTCTAGTTATTTAAAAATAGTTGTCACCTTTCCAGAAGCCTTGGCCGTTTTCTGTAAGCACTGATGACCTCATCCAATGTTGTGGCTGACTCGCAGCCACATATAATTAAGTTCTGTCTTGCCGTGTTTCTGCTGCAAGATGATGCGAGGCTTCCCTTCCTGCTACGCTGCCGTGGGAGGAGGACGCCGGGAGAAGATACCGCCGTGTGTGGCTCACAAACCTTCCACCGTCACCCCTGTCTTGTTCTGTAAGAAGGGCCATGCGCTCTTCTGCGGGGCAAGGGGGGGGCTGTCCCTTCCCCTGTGCTCCTACTCAATTTGCCTAACAACCTGTAAAGGCAGTAGCATCATCCCCCCTTCATGGATAAGGAAATCGAGTCTCAGAGAGGTTATGATTCGGTCATTGTCTTGCACCGGTGGAGGGCAAACCCAAGACTACCGGCTCGGTCTGTCTTGTTACTGAGGCTGTGTGTCCTCACCCACGCGCCCGGGGCCACCTTAGACAGAAAACACCTCCTTAGCTGCGGAGGGTACCCCGGGTGGGGGTGCGGGAAGCTGTATTGGCAGATGACTGTGGTCTTCAGAAACGCCTAGCAGATGTGTGCCTAGAGCAGCGCTCCCCAAGGCCGGACGCGAAAGGCCCAAGGCCGTCCCAGCCGCTGAAGTTCAGCAGCGCGCTTGCGCCCCAGGTCGAGCGTGGGGAGTGGGCGGTGGGACCCACAGCGTCCATCACACTGTTCCTGGAGGAACAGCCGCTGCGGCGGTGGGGCGTCTGCAGAATTGCAGCGATGACAGACTGAGTGTCCTCGGAACACTGGGGACTTTGAAAGGTAGGGGGACGAGGGGGAGAGGACCCTGTTTCGTGGGCAGCTATGAGTAAGACCTCTTGTCCCTGGGGGTGGGGAGGTGGCCTGAGGTTGCCTGCAGGTGGTAACACAGGTCATTGTCTTTTCTCTTTGTCTTTTAATTGACAATCCACAGGTTGTTCTGAATGAAGTAGGAAGTAATACAGTGTGGAGTTTATGGTTTTCACTTTGGACTCAAATGATTTCTAAGGAAGGAGAGACTATATAGGTTTATGTGTATATATATATACACCTATATATATATATATATATATATACACACA